>NC_142488.1:30130417-30433448 GCF_049115385.1 Moschus berezovskii | reverse complement strand
AACAATTTACATAATTACTAAAAAGTACACTCAAAGATTCTAACTTATCATTTTGTTCCTTTTTTTGTCTTTAACAGAAGAAGTTGCTTAGTATTTATTTTAAGCAATTGTGCAAGTTGTGAGTTAAGCCAGACATGCAGTAAGTGCTTGGAGTACCTCTCTGGGTAGATTTCAGAGGAACCCCCAATCCTAGATTGCAGTTGCTCTACCAACATAGAACCAAACGCTAGAGTATACTGATGTGGTTCATTAAGTTGAAAGACACACTGAAGTTTCTCTAAACCAGATTTCTCAACAGTTATCTCAGTAAAGCTCTTAAATTTGCAAGTTAAGAATTTCCTTTCTCAAGTGTGACTATGGAGTGTAATAAAATTCATAACCATATAAAACACATGCATCCTTGTTTTTTTATTTATAGAAAGGAAAAAGAGAGCTGAATCATGGTACTTCATTTCTGATCCCATGTAAATATCTATTCTTTTAACCACATATCTTGTCCTTAAAAATTAAGATAACGGCAGATCATTCTTATACGCTGTTATAACAGTATCCAAGTAATGCAAATATATATACATTAAATGTTTGATTCCCCATGATAGCAACACTTAACATATATTCATAGTTTAAAATACGTATGGAGATAAGCATAAATATAGCTATTATATTTTAAAGAAAGCATTCCATAACTATTATATGTGCATGTATATATATGTATATATATGAAACTGAATTTTTTACATAAAATAATTTATCATAAGATTAGAGCATGTTTAAAGTATCTAGAATGATTTGGGAACTGTTTTTCCTTCAGAATGAAACTCTAAGACATGCAAAACAAGATTCCTCAATACTTATAGTTTACATCAGTTTTGACCCCAAATGGTATATTTCCAAATATATTTCCAAATCAGTTTTGGCCATTTCTAAGTGCTACTGAAAGCATGAATTTTTAGCACCACTTAAGAAATGCAAAAGAAAAAGTATCTGTTAGTCCTGAAAGCATTTACCGAATGAATTTAAGAAAGGCGCTGAGAAACAGGGAGTGAGGTAGTGTCTCAAAATGGTTAAAAATACAGAGATTATTACCATGATGCCAATATAGAAGAAACTGCTTTCATTTGATGTTGCAAAGTTGTGCTGAAAATCAATTATATGTCCTGAAAACACTGTTTCTCATAACACATGTTTAGTTTTGCAGGGTTAAATAGAAGTTATGACCAATTAGAAGATAATTTTCATTTTGGCTGCATCTTATCAAATGCCATGTGTTATAAGCAGAATACTATAATACAGTTGCTATTAAATATTTTGAGTTTTAATATCAACTATATTGTGAATTTTTCTGTAGAATGATGTATACTTGAATAATATGCAGGAATTCAGTAAGATATTCTTATTAATTCATTTGGGACTTTTTTTAAATCAAAAAAGTTGCATAAACTATATGTATACATCCTCTTATGTGTATCAGTTCTTTTAGAAGACTATAAAGGATCTTCATGCTCATAATAGACTAAAAAAGGAGGTTACAGTGATACTAAAAGGGAGAATATTATATAAAATGTTAATTTCTGAGATTTTGACATGGAATTTTGATATAACTTTGATTTATCTATTTAACTGTTTCTTTTAATTAACATTGAATTTATTGCTCCTGTATCAAAATCAGTTGATTAGGTAAATATGGGGGATAGTGTTATAGTGTTGAATGGTGGAGGGCTCTTCCTCTTGGAGAAATTTTTCACAGATAGAATCTTTATGAAGTTTATTGTCACTATATAAGATTACTATCATAGCTTTAGTCTCTATAAATTAGTTACATCCTAGAACTTTAATGAGAGTAAGTGGGAGATGAAATTGGATACCTAGTGATCTACTTATGTTTCCTGTAACTGTGATATTCTGAGAAGGAGAATTTCCAGATTTTTATTTATTTAAATTAAAACAATATACAATATGGACCCTCTTTAATGTTTATTTTTATATTAATTTAAACACAAAATGATATAAACTAATTAATATTTTAGAAAATTTTAGCTATTAAATATCAAGTATCTTGCTATTATATCAGTAATAATCAGTAGATTATTAATAAACACATGTTTCAAATATTTTATTTTGAATAGCTTTTTAACTCATTTATATAACTTCAGAGCAAAAGCTTTTCATTGTTTGAATGAGATTATGGGACTTCAGGACAG
The DNA here is from genome assembly GCF_049115385.1 of Moschus berezovskii. Classification (NCBI taxonomy): domain Eukaryota; kingdom Metazoa; phylum Chordata; class Mammalia; order Artiodactyla; family Moschidae; genus Moschus; species Moschus berezovskii. Next base: position 30,431,247 of record NC_142488.1, on the reverse strand, counting down.
TCTAGAGCAGTTTTATGCCTAAAAATATGCTTACTTCATTTTTATCTGTTCAGCATTAGACTTCATTTATAATTCTTTGTGTAAAATAATGTTCTTGCATCAAATATTTAGTCTCTTTTTCAGTCAGATATAACAAAAAAAAAAGACCCTGGTTTTGATAAGTGACTTTCCTTTATTAATATTGAAATTACCAAAATGTTGCATCAAAACATTCATTTAAAAACATAAGTGTAGCTCAGTTTCCTTTTTTTAAACTATAAAATGGTTTTACCACAATTTCCAGAGGAGATCTGTAATTGTCTAATAGGGTTAGTAATGTTTTCTACATTAAATTGTGCTTCACTTTCGATTTCAAATTGTAGTTTTCTGTGTGTTAATTAAGAGCCTGAAGACAATCACATTAAGGAAATGTTTAAATAAAAGTAATAATTATTAGTATATTAGACTAAAAGAACATTTCAAGACCATCATCCCATGAGTGTTAGATTATAGTGTTTAAGGTAAAACCTAATAGTAAGTCTGCTAAGTATCATAATTAAATAGCACAGACTGATAACACAGACAAGGGCTTCTCTTATCCATAATATTAAGTATGGAACTGTACTTTTAGTATTTTGGTTTATAGTTCATTAAATACTTTAAAATGAATGATGTCATTTGAATTTGGGCACAACTTTGTCAGATGGGTAAGGGCAAGCATTAAGGTCAGTTTGACTCACCTCAAAGGCAAACCTCTCATTATCTTTTCACATCACTGTGAAGTATTTTCAGAGGCAATAACTATTCTAATTGTATATTTTAATGGGAAGTGATTTTGTAGCTGCTCTGTATATCAATGGGGCATGGAAATGGTACTGTTTGCAGTGGTCCAGCCCCTCCATCATGAATGAGTAGCTTTCCACGGTTGTACTCATTTCCTCTTCTCTTATTCTTTCCTGAGTTCTGGGCAGCTTGATTTATGTTTCCTGTTTTTCCACGTGACACTTGGGATAATGGTCTACACAGAGTTCACACTCAATAAATGTTGTTAATTGACAGACACATTTTTCTTTGTTTAACTTTAATCTCCAAAGGAAGAGACTCGGTTCCTGGTATGTGTGTCTGTGTGTGTCTCTATGTGTCTGTGAGTGTAGTGTGTGAAGGGAGGAAATTAAAGAGGTCACTGTTGTGGAAAATTAGTCACAAAAGCAAATACGAGTAGAGATCTGACATTTTTCCTCTTATAATTCAGTGCTGTTTAGAAAAAGAAAAAATGAAAAAAGTTATATTTGTAAATTCATATATTAGATTTATTAGGGACATGAATTTTATGCCCAACCTATTTTTTAAAGCTGTTATTTTTTAAACAAGATGATGTGGCAGTTGTATAAAAGTTAGCGTCATCAGAAAACACCCTAGAATTAGTCTATAATACTCAGACCTTATTTTCATGGATTCTGATTACGTTTCAATTACATTTTAGGCTGTTATATTAAATGCCAAATGGATTTGTAATGACCCTCACTTAATATGCAACAAAAACAGGAGACTATTAGCAACTTTAAGTTTTCATTCCAAATATTCTTCTAACTCAAGAGCTCTGAAAACACAGGTTTTGTATTATTCTACCCTGGCTTCATGGCTAATGATGAATATACTTGATGAGGAATACTTCACTTTAAGTGGCAGTTTTGAAGTACTTGCATGGAAGGTGGTGCACAATTAAAATTATTCTAACAGTCTGTTATGCACTGTATACAAGTAATAAAATTAATGGATGCACTTCAAGTAATGATCCATTTCCTCTGGGTGCAATATATTTATTCATAGACTATTTCAGGGGTTGTTTAGAATATGAAATGTGAATGGATTATGATCCATTATCCCTGAGATTCTAGTGTGCTACTACCAAATGGTTTCCATAAGTATTGTTCATAACGCCTGGTGAGTTAATGTTTGTGTTCTTAAGTAGCTAAGAAAAAATTAGAAAAACAGATGCTCAAACAGTTGATACTTAAAACTTTGCAGGTATCTGCACTTATAAACTGTCTTGAAACTTAAAGTTTTCAGTTAAGAAGCATAATTCTATGAAATGTACATAAAACAATTATATTGAATAATAAAATTATTCACATGGGAGTGTTTGCTGGGGAAACAGTACCTTTATTTATTCTGAAAAGTTTTAAGGAACTTTTTCATAATCTCATTACTAGTACTAGATAATAGATGGCCAGTTAATTCATGAAGTTGAAGTAATAACATTTCCAATTTTAGTTTATGCCTCCTCTAAGTATTTTAAATCAAATTCGAAGGAAAGGAGAATGCCTGGGTCTCTGTATTTGGTTTTTCACGGCAGCTATTGCTCCCCTAGGGTTTGTATTCATATGAAGTAAGCTATTGATTTGGTGTGGGACAAGTTCACAGGTAAAGTGTGTTTATTTTGTACCTACTCTCAGCTGAGAATTCTATCAGATACTACCAGTGGAGACATTTTTCTTAGGGGATTTTATAGTTTAGAAAGACAGGATACTCTATTTGAGCAGGAAGTATATTCATATATGAATTAATACAGTATTTCCATATAAAGCCTTAATAATAAAATGTCTGATTTTCTGCAGTCAAATTATACATTATTCAGTGACATGTAGAAATTTCTGTTTTTAACTTTTGGCATGGCTATATCCTTTGTAACTTGAATTTCAAATGATTATAAATTTATGACCGATTATTGCAAGATTCCCTAATAAGCTCTTATGTATTCATTGCTGATTGATATGATTTCTTATAAAATGTATAAATATACTTTATCCCATATTAGTGCCATATTATATAAAATTATTACTATATTTAAAAGATATTTATTATTTTTCACAAATGATCTTTTTCAGTTATTAAAATCTCTGCTCCTGTCCCTAATTTCACCATTTGAAAGATCTGATCTCTTTTCCTTGTTTCCTATAGGTTCTTTTTTCATTTCTTTATATTAAAATTGACTAATATTTATTGGTTGCCTGGTATATGTCATGTTTGGTTTAACAATTCACACATGTTAACTCAGAACCCTGATAGGTGTTCTATGAAGTCAGTTGTATTTTTAAAAATTTATATTGGAGTATAGTTGATTAACAGTCTTGTGTTACTTTCAGGAGTACAGCAGAGTGATTCAGTTATATATACACATGTGTCTATTTTTTTTCCAGATTCTTTTCCCATTTAGAGTACTACAGAGTATTGAGCAGAGTTCTCTGTGCTCTACAGTAGGTCCTTGTCGGTTAACTATTTTATATATAGCAGTGTGTACATGTCAATCCTCATTCCATGGATGAAAAAAGTAAAGTTCAATAAGAGTACTTAGCAGAACCCAGTTCACTCATTTAGTAAAGAGAGAGTCAGATTTGAACTCAGGTGTGCCTAATACCAGAGCTCTTACTGTGAACTTTTATACCCTTTTACCTGCCTTTACCATTTATCCTAGTAAGAGATCCTTCTTGTACCTGTTGTTATACTTTCATTCCCTTTATTCAGTTATAAAAGTCAGTATGCTTATAAGTGGAGAGTACTGTAAATTTCAAAATGGACTGGTACTCAATTCACTTTTCCCATTTATATTAATTTCTTTTGTAGCAGTGTTTAGCATTTGGACATATTTTAGGCATGACATTGAACTGATAATTTCGGGTAATGATCAAGGACTCATTAAATTCTATCTCTGGGTTTCATTAGGTGCCATAGAACTTACTGATACTTCATTATAATTTGATTTGTATTTTTCTGATTAAATTAACATGTATTATTCATATGAAAATTAATTTATTATTTTTTTTCAATTGCTTAGGGGTTTTCATATGGTTGACCTCAGTAACAGTGAGATAATATTTTCTGTATTCCCTTATCATTTGGACTAATGCTAAATGAATTCAGTCCAGCATCATTCCATCAATACTTTTAAATTACTTTAACATCTCTTGTTTGTCTATCATGGACTTGGACCACCAAGGACTCCCTTCTTCTAAGTGCTTGTTCACATTTAATATATGCTGAAAATATTTTTCCTAAACATCTGGTCCTTTAGATCCATGGCACATTTTTGAGTCATTTTCTAACATAATTTACAGTTTCTGCCCTGTGTATTTTTAAATTACAGCATTTCATTTTCCAGCAATAATATCAGCATTTTATCATAGTATTTTTTTCTCAAAATGAGTGCCTGTATGACTGGACATTTGGATTCTTCTCTTATATTTTGCAACAAACATGATCATTTTATAACTATAGTTTCTTAGTGGCATCCCTTGGAACATATTTTGGTATAATTCTTGGTCACTGCTTAAAACCAAATTATCCCAAGCAGAATATCCCATGAAACATCCAGATGTCTCAATGCCTCAATAAAGCCAGTTGCCTCCTTAACTATTACAAGGGTATTAGAGGAATAATTTGCTCCTGCAAACCACAGGCTGCCTTTTTTTAAAAAATGTATTTTATTGGAGGCAAATTACCTTACATTAATATACTGGTTGGTTTTGCCATACATTGACATGAATCTGCCCTAGGTGTACATGTGTTCCCTTTCTTGAACCCCCCTCCCACCTCCCTCTTCCCCATATCCTCCCTCCAGGTCATCCCCGTGCACCAGCCCCAAGCATCCTGTATCATGCGTCGAGCCTGGACTGGTGATTCATTTCACATATGATAATATACAGGCTGCCTTTTATAGCTGTATATGTGGAAATGATATTTGTGATTTGTTTTCTGCAGTCATCTTGAATAGTGTCAAACTCTGAAATTAACGAAACTAGAGCTGTGTTTCAAATGAATTGAGAGATGTGGTTTGGCAGCATAGCATAATTACAAGAAAATAAAAATCAGAGTATCTGAGCAGAGAAAAGTAAAAGAGAATAAAATAATATAGTTTTTGACTTCAAATCCATGTTTTTTATTCTTTAGAAAGAGTGAAAGGGGAGGCATGTACAAGTTAGCAGAACTTCAGGCCTCATATTTGCTAGAGATGGTCTTCAGACTTCTTAATAACTTGCTGGTCCTTTAAATCATATCATCAGAAAGTTGTATAAAATGGACATTCATAAAAGTAGATTCTCCTGGACAATTTGGTCTTCACTAGATCACATTAGCCCCTTGCTGCTGCTAAGTCACTTCAGTCATGTCCGACTCTGTGCGACCCTATAGACGCCAGCCCGCCAGGCTCCCCCGTCCCTGGGATTCTCCAGGCAAGAACACTGGAGTGGGTTGCCATTTCCTTCTCCAATGTGTGAAAGTGAAGTTGCTCAGTCATGTCTGACTTGTAGCGACCCCATGGACTGCAGCCTACCAGGCTCCTCCGTCCATGGGATTTTCTAGGCAAGAGTACTGGAGTGGCTTGCCATTGCCTTCTCCCCATTAGCCCCTTAGATACTTTAATCTAGAGGAAGACTCTTACACTGAGCTTATGATCTCTTTTGAGATCTGTGAATATATGTAGGAATAGGAAACATTTGAGTATTCAGTATTTCAGAAATATTAGGAAGTTATCAGTGCTATCATAGCTATGTTTTAATGTCCATATTATATTTAATATTTTTCTTTAGTGTAATTTATTAAAGAAGTTGACACAACTGAGCAACTGAACTGAACTGATGTAAACAAATTGTGTGTGTAAGAACATTTACATGTTGTGAACTCTACAGAATTAATAATGTGATATTGCTGTACTCTCATTAGTACAACATTCGTTACCTATTGGCATTAGTCACATATTCACACTTTGAAAAAAAAAATTAAATGAGATGACATATGTTAAAAGACAGCATATTCCCTAAGACATAGTAGGTTTTCTGGAAGGCTAAAGTTGATAATGATATGGTTATGTTTCCATTTTGCCCTTGATAGACTTTTTTCTGCTTAAGTATTTCTATTGCTCGTTTTCAAGTATTCAGATCAACCTCCGCATTTGTAAATGATGTGTAAATAATTTAAAAATCTTTATAATTAGAAAGATTTTTTCCCTAATGCTTGTTTTCTTTCTTTGGACTCATGTACAGTCTGCTTATTCTGGCTTTGTATAGCATAAATAGATAATTAAATTGATTTTTTAAAAATATATGTTCATTTTTTACAAAATAGAAGTAGAGTCATGGATGTAGAAAGCAAACTTCTGGTTACCAGAGAATAAGGAGAGGAGAGGGATAAATTGGGAGATTGGAATTGACATATATACACTACTTTATATAAAATAGATAACTAATAAGAACCTGCTATATAGTGCAGGGAACTCTACTTAATACTTTGTAATGGCCTGCATGGGAAAAGAATCTAAAAGAGTGGATACATATATATGTATAACTGATTCACTTTGCTGTATACTTGAAATTAACACATCACTATAAATCAACTGGATGGCCAATAAATTTTTTTTTAAAAAATTGGAAATTTAAAATTTTATGTCCGTATTTTAATTAAAGACGTATAACAATAAAGGGATTTCAAACAAAAAATCCAAATAATAACAGTTCAACTAATTGTAAATCTTTTTAAAAAGTAAAAATATAAGTTAATTTTTAGATTTATGGTTTAATGATATACATGATATTTAACGTTTATTTGGAAATATCCAAAAAGTTAAGTGTCTATAATCTCCCATCCCCCCGTCATAACTTTGTGCATTTTTTGTTTTTATTTAAATGTATTCTACTCTACTATATCTTATGTATCCTTATCTAGTACTTTGTTGTATTCATGTTCTTTGATAAAATGCAACTCCAGCAATTTGCAGTCAATAATCAGAAATCATATTGATACTTCAGCTTCTTCAATAAATAAATGATTTATTTGAAATCATTCAGACGATGAATAGTTTTAAACTTGAGTCAACATTGGTTTTCAGATAATGTCTTTCAGTTTGTGGCTTCAGTGGATATATATATATATATTTTTAAATCTGTCTTTCTAGAGGGTGTTAATGCTGACAGTATCAAACAAGCCTCAGAACAACTGAACAGCCGGTGGATCGAGTTCTGCCAATTGCTAAGTGAGAGACTTAACTGGCTGGAGTATCAGAACAACATCATCGCTTTCTATAATCAGCTACAACAATTGGAGCAGATGACAACTACTGCAGAAAACTGGTTGAAAACCCAACCCACTACCCCATCAGAGCCGACAGCAGTTAAAAGCCAGTTAAAAAATTGTAAGGTAAGAATCTTTGCTCCTATTTGGAGCATCATAAGTAGTAATTTCTTAGAAATTTGCAGAAGAATAGCAGCATACTTAATGTTAAATTTTCCTCTTAAGGAAAATTTTAGTGAAACACAGTAAAGATTAAAATAAAAGTGAAGAAAATCACTTTAAATAGGTAACATTTTAAATAGGTAACATGGATACCTGAGTCCTGAAAAGCTTAGTTACACATAATTAATTGATTTTGTCAGATTGTAAAATGACGAGGCAGTATTGGAATGTGGGAACCACATGTATCCTATGAAAAGTGGAAAATAATTTGGAGTTCTTTCTTATAATAGTTAAGAGGAAAATCTAGTCATATGTTCAAAACGTGGAATCCACACAAACACAAGCAGCTGATATCCTGTATAATCGGATATATGAGGAAAATCGTTTAAAATGGCATTTATTAAATTTGGATAATTAGAGGAAGGTCATTTGCGAAAATACTTTTTATATGTGCTTGGAATATAGAGGAATCTCAAGGGATCGTACAGTAACCCAGCATCAGAGCTGTTATTATTCTTAAAATAGAAGGGATCAGGGAGAGAGAAGTTACAGAAAGCCTGAAGATGAATTAGATGTCCATTGTAAAGACAGCTTTCAGAGCCAGTCCAAGTGCTAACACAGGAATGGAGCCAGAAAAATAGACACTCTGTTTAACTCTCTTTCTTGCCTCCAGAATCTGAACAGGACTCCCCATCAACTAAAATTAATCAGAAGTCAGAGGACAAAAAGCGATAGTCTGTAACTGTCATTCTCCTGGGTTACAGGAGAAGGCTGGGCTGTGTAACTAGTAGGGTAAACAAGATACAATACACGCAAAAGGGCTGCAAAACAGACTAAAAAAGTATTCTGCATGTGTAAGAAAACAAGGGAGATATCAGTAGAAACAGCTTGAACTTTTTGCATAAGTAGTTACTACAAAATGTTAGTTTACATAGTTAAACACTTTTCATGGGAAAGTGGGAAGCTGCTTACAGGATAGACGACAAGGTTTCCAGGATGAACTTTAATGGTAGACTGAGATGACTGGATTTAATTTTAAAAGCAGTAAATGAGGGTTAATCTGCATACTTTGGAAATAATGGTTTAAATAATGGGAGACTGAAGATGGAGAGATGACAGGGTTGGTTTAGAGGGTATTGAACCCAGAAGGTGATGGGAAATTCAAAGTTATTTTGAAGGGGAAGTCAAACGAAGGATTTGATGATGATTCTTCACATAATGAAACTACAGCTTTCCTAGAAGTAGATACATTTAGCAAATACATTTGTGGATAAAGAATACCGTATAGTGAGGCATTTATTAGCGAAATATACTGGTATAGGGAATTTCTCTCCCCTGTAATTCTAGATACATTTTGCTATTAAAGAATAGACTCCATGACTTTGTTCTGTGAATTACTGGAATATTTCACCTATATCATTTCTTGCAATAATAAATCTGATGATAGTTCTTTAACCTGTTTCTCGAGATTCAAATACAGATATTAATTACATCTTCAAAATGCATTCATCCATAAAATATATATTCAGTGTCTCTAATATAGCCAAGAATGATATTAAGTGTATTAACTGGTTTGGGCTGCCATAACAAATACCGTAGACTGGGTGGTTCAAACAAATAAATTTATTTTCTGACCGTTCTAGAGGCTGAAAGTCCTAGATGAATGTCTGGCAAGGTTCAGCTTCTGGTGAGAACTCTGTTTCTGGCTTGCAGACAGCTGCCTTCTCACCACGTTTTCACCTGGTCTTCTCTTGGCACATGTGCATGGAAGGAGAAAGATCTCTCTCTCCTTGTAAGGCCACTGGTCCTGTCAGATAAAAACTCTGTGTTTGAGACCTGATTTAGCCTTATTACTTACTAAAAACCTCATAACCAATTATAGCCACCTTGTGAGGTTAGAGTTTCAGCACGTAAATTTGGGGGGGGGGACATCATCCAGTCTACAGATTCCTCCCGTGCCCCCTATTTATGTCCTTGTCACATACCACAAGCCCCCAAAGTCCAGAAGTCATAACTCATTCCACCATCAACTCTAAAGTCCAAAATCTCTTCATCACTTAAATCAGATATGGATGAGACTCAACATATAATTCATCCCGAGATAAAATGCCCCTCTGGCTGTGAACCATTAAAACCAGGACGACATATGTGTTTTCAAAATATGGTGGTGGGACAGGCATAGGGAAAGGCATTCCCATTCTCAAAGGAGTAAAAATAGGGAAGAAAGAAGGGATGATAGATCCTAATCAAGTCCAAAATTTAGCAAGGCCGATTGCATTGGATTTAAGGTTTGAGAATAATCTTCTCTGGCTTGATGCCCTTCCTTCCAATCCTGCTGGGGTGATAGTTCTACTTTAGGACCTAGTGGGGTGGCAGGCACTTAAGTTTTGGGAAGGTCAGTGTGAGCATTCATTGATCCTACCCTCATAACATTGTCGTAGAGTAGATGATAAGACATTAAAGAAGAAGTCGTCGTTCAGTCATGTCCGACTCTTAGCGACCCCATGGACTGTAGCCTACCAGGCTCCTCTCTCCATGGGATTCTCCAGGCAAGAGTACTGGAGTGGGTTGCCACTCCAGGGTATCTTCCCGACCCAGGGATTGAACCCGGGTCTCCCTCATTCCAAGCTTTAACCTTTGACCCACCAGGGAAGCACTGAGAAGACGTTAAGTAGATGATTAAATAAACAGATGTAAAATTACCACTGGGACAAACGTTTTAAACAGAGTTCTGGGAGAATATCTAACGGGGAAAACCTGACCTTGATAGAGCCATTGAGGGCAGCTTCCTTGAGGCAGGAAAATTTGAGTTGAAATTAGGAGAACAGCAGGGAAGGAGGCTTCAGGAAGAATAAACATGGTGGGAGGGAGCAATAATGACCAAAGAACTGAAATAAAGCCGATGTGAATACTGAGCATAAAAAGGCAAAGATACAAGCATATGGTGGCTCAGACGGTAAAGAATCTGCCTGCAATGCAGGAGGCCGGGGTTCAATCCCTGGGTTAGGAAGATCCCCTGGAGAAGGAAATGGCAACCCACACCAGCATTCTTGCTTGGAGAATCTCATGGACAGAAGAGCCTGGCTGAACAGCTAACACTTTCAATTTTCACATAGGAGACAAAGCAATGACTCTTAGGGCACACTAGGGCCTTGGTCTCTTTCTGAGGAGAGAATGGAGATCACCGGGAGTTATATATCTTAAATATTCTCTCAGGGTTAGAGAAGTCATCCTAAGTGAAATTAATTCATTTTTTTTCTGCATTCAGCCACAAAGTTCCAAATTCTGATTATATGATTTCATCCCTTTTTATCACGCTTACTCTTTCTCTCTTCCCCATTGGTTTCTATTAATTTGACGTATCACCTTAGGTAGACTGTTTAGCAGGATACCGCAAGATCATTCACACAGCAGGTAAAATTGTATGACTTTGTTGTGATTAGTGATAGGTAAATAGATTCCCCCTTCCTATTTGTCAGTGTAGTCTGTTATTTGGAGATGTTTTTTAGGAGTAGGGTGCAGATTTAACACAGAATCTAATATTTACCAGAACTGTTCTTGATATGTTGAGCGTTAGGGAGCACTTTAGGAATTGGAAGAAACCCATGGACATTTTCCTGAGAAAAATACACGTTTTTCCAGGGTAAACATATAATTTTAAAGGATAAACAAACTCAGAGAACATGCCTTACTGTGGAGGACCAACCACACTAAGGCTTTTTTATGGAAATAATGAGTAATTGTTGTCATTGTTAACATCTTTTAAATGTTAAATATTTGAGGTCAGAATGATATTTCCTATAATTTACTTTCAGAACTTTAAGGTCCCAGCTGAACATTTGCCCAAATGTTTTATTAGTTTCAAACTCCCCTTTGTTTTGCAGAATATACTTTGCTATACTGTAGGCTCCTTATATAGCCCCCTAAACAGGGAGAATGACGGCCTTCCATCTGGCCAAATGTAAATCGGGTTATTAAATGTTTCACAGCAGATGTCAATGGTACCATTTGCAAGTCTAGTGTACAAAGTGAATGTCTGTAATTCTATGATCCAAACCACAGAATATTACCTTTTGCCTCTTTCTTATTCTTTGTCTATGAATATACACCTACCTTCTCGCACTTGATCAGGAGGCTTTATATTTGAATGGGAGAGATGGGGGTCATCTCCTCATTTATTTAAATGTCTTTCATTTTCACCTACCAGAAGAATTTGATGTTAGAGATTAACCTACCTGAATCAACTCATACTGATATAATCACATACCAAAATTTCTCTGAAAGTTATCTTTATATCTTCTAAAAATAGATAAAATTATCTATGTGATAAATTTATCTCATTCATTCCTAGGACAAATGTTATTTTCTCTAAAAGAGTATGCATGTATCCAAATATATATATATATATATATTTTACATTTTGCTCTAATTTCCAGGAAGGTGAGATTTATATTTAATTCATAATTACTATAATTCTATAAAATTTCCCTTCTAATTGATTTGTGTTTCCCTGATAGTTCAGTTGGTAAAGAATCTGCCTGCAATGCAGGAGACCTTGGTTTGATTCCTGGGTCAGGAAGATCTGCTGGAGAAGGGAAAGTCTACCCAATCCAGTATTCTGGCCTGGAGAATTCCATGGACTGTATAGTCCATGGGGGTCACAAAGAGTCAGACACAACTGAGTGACTTTCACTTTCAGTTGGCTTGTGATCCAATTTTTGAATTTTAATTATCCTGCTTTTTATATTTTGAATGGTAAATGATCCTGAAGTACTTTTTCTAGAGGTAGCATAGTTATGATTTCTAAGTGAACAATCGTGGTAATAATACTTTAAAAAAGAACATATTATAATTTCTTTGAGTTCAAATTATATATATATCAGATACTTATGAACTGCAACTTCATTGGAGACAAAAGAGTTTGAAAACATTTATATCAAGAACAGCACTGTTCCGAAGAAATCGAATGGAGGCCACAGATGTGAATTACATGTGTAATTTTATTTTATTTTTTTTTTCTTTTTAAAAATATTTATTTATTTGGCTGTGCTAGGTCTTTTTTTTTTTTTAAATCATAAACAGTATATACTTTTTTATTGAAGTATAGTTGATTAACAATATGATATTAGTTTCAGGTACACAGCATAGTGACTCAGTATTTTACAGGTTAAAAGTTATTATAAGATTATGGCTATAATTCCCTATATAATACTGCTATACAATATATCCTTGTTGCTTATCTATTTGATACATAGTTGTTTGTATCTCTTAATCCCACACTGCTAACTTTCCTCTCCCCTCTTCCCCCTCCCCTCTGGTAACCACTAGTTTTTTTTTTTTTTTATGTCTATATAATAACATTTATTTCTTTTTTTTTTTTTTTGGACAGAGGAAAATTTATGCGTCGAACCTGGACTGGTCACTTATGATAATATACATGCTACAATTCCATTCTCCCCAATCATTCCACCTTCACCCTCTCCCACAGAGTCCCAAAGACTGTTCTAAATGCCTATGTCTCTTTTGCAGTCTCTTATACAGGGTTCAGGTTACCATTTTTCTAAATTCCATATATATGCGTTAATATACGGTATTGATGTTCTTCTTTCTGGCTTACTTCACTCTGTATAATTGGCTCCAATTTCATCCACCTCATTAAAACTGATTCAAATGCATTCTTTTTGATGGCTGAGAAATACTCCATTGTGTATATGTACCAAAGCTTTCTTATCCATTCATCTGCAGATGGACATCTAGGTTGCTTCCATGTCCTGGCTATTATAAACAGTGCTGCAATGAACATTGGAGTACATGTGTCTCTTTCAATTCTGGTTTCCTCGGTGTGTATGCCCAGGAGTGCGATCGCTGGATCATATGGCAGTTCTATTTCCAGTTTTCTGAGGAATCTCCACACTGTTCTCCATAGTGGCTGTACTAGTTTGCATTCCCACCAACAGTGTAAGAGGGTTCCCTTCTCTCCACACCCTCTCCAGCATTTATTGCATGTAGACTTTTGGATAGCAGCCATTCTGACTGGTGTGAAATGGTATCTCATTGTGGTTTTGATTTGCATTTCTCTGATGATGAGGGATGTTGAGCATTTTTTCATGTGTTTGTTAGCCATCTTTATGTCTTCTTTGGAGAAATGTCTGTTTAGTTCTTTGGCCCATTTTTTGATTGGGTCACTTAGTTTTCTGGAATCAAGCTGCAGGAGCTGCTTGTATAATTTGGAGATTAATCCTTTATCAGTTGCTTCATTTGCTATTATTTTCTCCCATTCTGAAGGCTGTCTTTTCACCTTGCTTAGAGTTTCCTTTGCTGTGCAGAAGCTTTTGATTTTAATTAGGTCCCATTTGTTTATTTTTGCTTTTATTTCCAATATTCTGGGAGGTGGGTCTCCAAGACCTACATGTGTAATTTTAAATGCTCTAAAAATGACATTGAAATAGGAAAAAAAATAGGTAAGTCAGTGAATTTCAATAATATATTCACCCTGATATATCAAAAATATCATTTTAAGATTTAATAATTATTAACATCTATGTGAGTTTGTATTTTCATACCAACTCTGAAATCTAGTGTATATTTTACAATGACAACACATCTAAATTTGGACTACTTTTCAGATGCTCAGTAGTCACAGTTGACTAGAGACTACTATACTGGATAACCTGGCAGAGTGTCCATGTGACTTGATCAAACAAATCGGAATAGTCTTGAGACTGAAAAGGAGTGTTTTTAACAATTATCCCAGGACAACAAGAGTAAAACAGAGCAAAGAGTCCCTCTAATTAAAATGATAGCAGTTGCCTATTCAGTCAGAATAAGTAAGACCATACAAAACTTAGATAATTATAGATACAAGTATGTGAATGTATATACATATAAGTATGTAAATTACAAATATGTGTACATATATGATTATAATATATATTCTACATACATATATGCAATCTATATAATATTAATATACATGCATATATTTGACTTAATATATAGGTAGACATATATAGATATGTAGCATATATATAATTTATATTCTACACAAATGAATTTAGAGAAGAAAATTGTTCATTGGATAAGCTTAGAATTTGAAGCAAAGTACACAATTTTGAGATGAGAGTTGTAAAGGAACATCTGTGTTTGATTTATGAAAAAGATGTAAGGTTATTCATAGTACTTTTCAATTGTATCCATCCATACCTGGTGATATTCTGAATTATGTCATTTTGAAATTTAAAAATTGTTGTTTACAATGGTATCTTTTGAGTGAAGAGCCAAGGTATTCTCAAATTGATGACGTGTGCTGGAGACTTGCTTGAGCCATCTCGGATGTTTGTTATCAATTTTTTGATAAAAGCCTTTAGCTAAGCTTGCATCACTGCCTTTCAATACTTTACTTTGCAAAACTGTAATGTATGCAAAGTAACAGTGTTATTTAATACTCTACATTATGGTACAGGATGAAGTCAACCGGCTGTCAGCTCTTCAGCCTCAAATCGAGAGATTAAAAATTCAAAGCCTAGCCCTGAAAGAGAAAGGACAAGGTCCAATGTTCCTGGATGCAGACTTTGTGGCCTTTACAAATCATTTTAACCAAGTCTTTGCTGATATGCAGGGCAGAGAGAAAGAGCTACAGACAAGTAAGTAAAAATACTTAAAATGACTGACTTGATATTTTCCTAATTAGTTACTTATCATGAAAAGAGTAAGTACTAATATGAAAGAATGATTTCCATCAAAGAAACCATGCTCCCTACAAGCTGTAGTAACAAGTAATGAAATGTTATTGTAGGAAAATGGATACGTTAGATTTCCACTTCTCTCCCTCCATTATAATTTCATGACTAGGAGAAACAAGGTTTATGTTGTATATAGGCATAACTTCTTGGCAAATTGCAAATTTTACAGTCCGATGTTTGGAACTTGGAAGGAAATAAAAGAGCAGTTGAAGCCCTGTTAGTAGGTTTTCATCAAATCCAGTTTGCTTCATGTACAAGAATATCCAGCTAGGTGTCTCGCTAATACTTCTATCAATTTATATGAAGATAGCTGTAGCATACATGTGGCAATTGAAACTCAGTCAAGGACAAATTATTCTTTGGGCTGCATTTTACTATTGGATCACTCTAACTATACCGTATCTTCTTTTTTCTTGTTTACTGCTAAAATACAACATAAGAGTGGAGCAATTATGTAAATACCTACCATATGACTAGCAAATTTTTCAGGATGTCTCTTGTCTTTCACCAATTTGCTCTTAGGATAGTAATACACAGTCCAAATACCCCTACTTATCAGCCTACTTTTGAAGACAAAATTTCCTTTGACAAGCAGGTTTTTGAGCACTTTTAAGTATCAGCGAAAGGGTTTTTGAGTCACCATATACATATATGCATAAACCCATATGTATCTATATGTACACAGAAAGGAATACAGAGTAAAACTAGATTTCAAAGCATTAAGAAAAAAATATTCTTTAAAAGTTACACTTAAAGTTGTTATGAGAAGCACAAGAGCATATATTTGTTTTCCACTGAGACTTTAAATTTGTTGGAACACATGCATTTTTAATTGTTTTCCTTTGTAAATATGCAACACATTTACCACGCAATAACATTTCTAGAATCAGCATAGTGTAATATATGGGCTTTCCTCACTTTCTAATGTTTTTTTTCTTTTATTTCCTGGTGAGATCACGTATTGAAAGATGAATGCTTTTTTTTTTCCCTTTTACTTCAAAGTCATTTTTTGCTGAGGAGTTTATTTTACTGATAGGGAATGAAGGAATACAACTTTACAGTCATGTCAGCTCCCTCTAGTGGATTTCAGCGTACTTGTTGCTGGGCTTCTCTAAAATCAGTTGGGGAAAAGACTGAATGTCCTAAATTTTCAAACATTGACCTATTTAAGAATAATGCATTTCCATTATCATAAAATCCATAAACCTCCCTTAAAATCAAGTACATGTTGATGGTTATACTGTAACTGGTTGGCAAAGGAGCATATTCACTGAAATTTATTTTAATTTATATAAGCTTATTAAGGTTTAACATTTTTTCCGGTTTCTTTTAAAGGTATTCAAAATGTTGATGTGTGATAACATATTGGATTATGAAACTATAATACAAATATAAAGTAATATATACCCTCGATGTATACAACTATCAATATATTCATCTATATTATCATATCTTCTTTTTATCTTTCATATATATGGTGATAGTTTATAAAAAACTGCCAAATATTTTCACTCCATTTTTGTCTGAATAAAATATTCCCCTTTCCACTGTAGTAACCAAAATATCTCTAGCACTGTGATACAATTATTTGGAAAACTTGTTTTGATTCCTTAATAATCATTAATTAAATACGGATTGCTGCTAAGTCGCTTCAGTTGTGTCCAACTCTGTGTACCCCATAGACGGCAGCCCACCAGGCTCCACCGTCCTTGGGATTCTCCAGGCAAGAACACTGGAGTGGGTTGCCATTTCCTTCTCCAATGCATGAAAGTGAAAGGTGAAAGTGAAGTCGCTCAGTCGTGTCCGACTCTTAGCAACCCCGTGGACTGCAGCCTACCAGGCTCTTCTGTCCATGGGATTTTCCAGGCGAGAGTACTGGAGTGGGTTGCCATTGCCTTCTCCAAACACAGATTATATATATTAATTATATGCCATTTATATTTATATATAATTTATATGTAGTATATGTAATACTATTATAAATGGTGTATGCAATTTATAGTTGCATATATTATACATAGATTATGTAATTTATATACATATTTACATGATTTATGTATATGTATTATGTACACATATAAAAATGGTGAGTGAAAAATTCACCACGTCAAGTCATATTGCAGTTAAGTTTGTTAACTAATAATTATTTTCAAGGAATTTGCCATATGTATGTTTTCCCTAAACTGACACCAGGGAGTAAATCTCATTACTTGTATCACTACATGGTGCTTTGAACATATTAAGTATTCAGCGAATAAGAGCTACCACAAAGACCTGGAAATCCATCTTGACTTTCATTCCCTCTTTCTTTTTCTTCACTATTGTTCTCACAGTTAAAGAAAAACTTGACTTTTTAAGTGTACTTTGAATGGTGAAAATTGGTGTGAAGAATTGGTGGTTGGTACCTGGCAAAAATGATTTGAAAAATAATATTAAAAGTTAAATATGTTCTATTTGATAGCAAGTTTTAGTCTATAAACAATAATCTTATAAATCATCTTTATCAGTCCTCAGAGGCAACTCTTTGAGAATATACTTATTATTCCCATGTCAAAAGTGACCCATTAGAGCTTGAATAATGGAAAGGATGTATATATGAAATGGTTTAAGAACTGGAGAATATATTAATGCATTAGTATATTAATGCTCAATTAATAGCAGCATTATTCATGATAGCCTCAAAATGGAACAACCCATATGCCCATCAACTGATAATAAATAAATTGAGTATTATCCATACAATGAAATAATACTCAGTAATGAAAAGTAATGAAGTACTGATACATTCTACAGCATGGTTTCCTTAAAAACATTATCATTATGCTAAGTGAAAGAAGCCTCTCACCAAAGACCATATATTATGTGATTACATTTGTTGGAAATGTCCACACTATGCAGATCTAAAGAGACAGAAATAAATGAATGGTTGCCTAAGGCTAGAAGATTGAAATGGTAGCATTGTCTCCCAAATAATTGCTAAAGCCTTTTCTAGAAACTGCAAGCCAGAAAGATAATTTTCTACCCTAGATGAGTTTGGAAAATAGCAAAAAGTTTGTTAGGGTAATCCATTAGTATCACAAAGAAGAAATTAAATGTTCTTTTTAAATGTAAATATGGAAACACAGTTTGAAATATATTTTGAACTCCTTTCAGTTGTGAGGTGGAATTCATATCAAGGAAATTATCATTTTGTTGTTTGGTGGTTTTTACCAGCCATTGGGGAAGTGGCAACATTAATTATAACAAAGCAAGTGTTTTCTTATTTTCTAAAACTTTAAAAGTGTGTTCTTTTGTTCTTTAACCCTAGATTGCTGACACGATATTTTTTCTTTTTTTCTTAAAAAAAAAATGACAAGAACTCATAACACGAGATTTACCCTCCTAACAAACTTTTAAGTGTAAATAGAGTGTTAAGTATAAGTCAGTGTTGTACAGCAGATCTCTAGAATTAACTCTCGCACAATTGAAACTTTGGGGTTTCCTGGATGGTGTGATACTTAAGAATCAACCTGCAATTCAGGAGACACAGGAGATGTGGGTTCTATCCCTGGGTCAGGAAAATCCCCTGGAGTAGGAAATAGAAACCTATTCCAGTGTTCTTGCCTGGAAAATCCCATGAACACTAATTCAATACATAGTTTTGAACACTTGTTGTATGCCATGAAAATAATGGATACGAAGTATTTAGTGGAGAAATTTAGGAGGGAGATTTATGTCTTCATGGAGCTTATAGAAATAAAGATAGTGAACAAATGAATATCTAAATTATATTATCATAGATTATAATCACTTGGAAAATATTATTCTGGGGTGATGACATTTGAGTCAAACCCCAAGGATATGCAGGAACCAGCTGTATAGTGAGTTATAGGAAGGATATTAGGAAAAATGGAAATACACACAAATGTCCCAAAGTAGAGAAGTGTTTGACCTGTCCAAGAAGACAGAAATGAGGTCTGGAGGGAGGAAACCAGCAAATCATGGAAAGATTAGGATAAAATCAGGATGGAGTTCTAGAGGCTCCTGTAAAAAGTTCAGGTTATATTTCAAAAGTGTTGAAATGTCTAAAAGAATTTCAATTAAAGAAGTTAAGTAATCTGACTCACATTTTTGAAAGATCAAAAAAAGGTCAGAGCAGAAGTAGGCAGGGGAAATGGTAGCCATACAGGCATCACCTTGGACTAGAGTTGTGGTTCAGTAGACAAAGGAAAAGTGCAGGCAGCCCTTGAAGTGCTGATCATCTGGGGAGGTGTAGTAGGAAGTACTCTTACCAAAAATTGCAGAGAATCACTTTTGCTTCCTATGGAGATAATAGGAAAAAAAAGTTTAGGACGGCCAGCAAAAAGTGCTCCCTATGGCCATAATTTCAAGCTCTGTTGTTAGTCCCTACTACTCCCTGTTAAGATGCAGAGATTGGGAAGGGAAATAAAGGTTGACCTGAGTTAGCTCTTTCAGCTCCAGATCAGAAACTTGACCTTATTTACTTTTATATATAGGAAAGGGATTCTTTTGTTCTGGAAGACAAAATCTGTATCACTTTGCTTTTCAAGTTCAGAAAAGAAAAGAAAAGCTGTTTGTAAATGGTCCTTTTGTTTTCATACTGTTGTCTTTATCAATACCACCAACAGCATGTATAATGGACAGATTTATTTAAGCTTAATATGTGCTTCATGCCATCAGATACAGGAATTGCTCCCTGACCTTGAGAATCTTGAGAACATATGCTAAATGCCAATGGAGCATGAAAAATAAAAAATGTTTTGAACACTTATTTAGCAGGAGTTCTTAAAGATAGGTTTGATGAACCAGAAGGGCTAATATTAGAAAAAGTGGATAAGAATGAAAATGGAGCAACCCCCTCTACAAATACTTACCTTATATCATAATAAATATTTCAGTAATACAGAATTTATACTTACCACAGACTTGGTTGTGTGTGCGTGCCAAGTTACTTCAGTTGTTCTGACTCTTTGTGACACTATGTAGCCCACCAGGCTCTTATGTCCATGGGATTCTCCAGGTATGAATACTGGAGAGGGTTGCCATGCCTCCTCTGAGGGACCTTCCTGACCCAGGGATCCAACTAGCATCTCTTAAGTCTCCTGCATTGGCAGGCAGATTCTTTATCACTAGCACCACCTGGCAAGCCCACAGACTTGTTTGGAAAATTGTTGATGGAAGTAGAAAGTGAATAATTTGTTCAGCAGGTGATTATTAGAGCAATGATTGTGAAAAGATCCAGATTTCAGTTGATTCACTGGTTGTTGTTCAGTGACTCAGTCATGTCCAAGTCTTTGCGACCCCACGAACTGCAGCATGCCAGGCTTCCCTGTCCTTCACCATCTCCCAGAGCTTGCTCAAACTCATGCCCATTGAGTCGGTGATGCCATCCAAACATCTCATCCTCTGTCATCCCCTTTTCCTCCTGCCTTCCATCTTTCCCAGCACCAGGGCCTTTTCTAATGAGTTGGCTCTTCTCATCAGTTGGCCAAAATATTGGAGCTTCAGCATCAGTCTTTCCAATGAATATTCAGGATTGATTTCCTTGAGGATTCACTGGTTTGATTTCCTTGCAGTCCAAGGGACTCGTAAGAGTTCTACAGCACCACAGTTCAAAAGTATCAATTCTTCGGTGCTCAGCTTTCTTTATAGTCCAACTCTCACTTCCATACATGACTACTGGAAAAACCAAAGCTTTGACTAAACAGACCTTTGTTGGCAAAGTGATGTCTCTGCTTTTTAATACGCCATTTAGGTTTGTCATAGCTTTCTTCCAAGAAGCAAACGTCTTTTAATTTCATGGCTGCAGTCATCATCTTCAGTGATTTTTGAGCCCAAGAAAACAGTCTGTCACTGTTTCCCCAACTATTTGCCATGAAGTGATGGGGCCAAATGCCATGATCTTCGTTTTCTGAATGTTGAGTTTTAAGCCATCTTTTTTACTTTCCTCTTTCACCTTCATGGAGGCTCTTAGTTCCTCTTTGCTATTTGCCCTAAGGGTCGTGTCATCATAAGGGTGGTGCCATAACGATGGCGATTCATTGGAGACATGGCTTTAAAAAAAATTCTGAGGTGATCTTGTATAAAATTCCTAGAAACCCATATGCTTTGCTCGTGTCAGAACACTTCTTGGACCCTTCATGGGAATGAAGTGTGAGAGGCAGGAACTTTTAGCAGAAGGAGTGACATAAGTACAAAGACTTGTCATTAGTGACAGGTTTTGGTCGATGAATAGAGTATTTATGATGATGGGACTTCAGGCTGAAAGTTCATTGGATTCCAATCACAAAAGACCTTGGATATCAAACTAAATAACTTACATGTTGGTTTTGGAAATTCAAGTTTCCATACTTGTGATGTCTTGTTTTGCTAAGTCTTTTTTAAAATTAACTTATTTATTTTAATTGGAGGCTAATTACTTTACAATATTGTAGTGGTTTTTGCCATACATTGACATGAATCAGCCATGGGTGTACATGTGTTCCACATCCTGAACCCCCCTCACACCTCCTTCCCAAGGATGGTTCACATCAATAGTATGTTAATCACACCGTGAGTCCCCTTTTCTTTCTCAACATCTTCTGCCAGTGTTGACAGTTTAAAGAAATGCTGGTACTATGTCATGGTTTATGTCATTTAATAAGATTTGGAATTGCACAAGAAGGTTTTTCTTGGTTACGTTGTTTCTCTGTCATTCTTTTAGCTATGAGGGATGGGGAAGACCTTGGAGTATATTTGATATGGAATAAAAAGAAAGAGAACATCAACGTGAAAGTTTTTCCAAAGTAGCTATATCAAAGAAGTAGGAAGTGCTGTTGGTTCAGTTAGCTTCTACACATACACACAGAACTCATACAAGTCATCAGTAATTTCTACTTATAAGTGATGGAAAATTTAAATTGAAGTCAATTTCATATTCACAGCAGAAGTGTCAATGTTTTTAAATGATGTCACTCTCCAGACTGCTAATAAATATTCTCTTTCTCTCTCCAAATGGATTGCTTTCTCCATCTTCTATGTAAGCATAGCCTAATAGAAATATAAGACATATATGTAATTTAAAATTTCCTAGTAGTCATATTAAGAAAGAATTAATTGCACATTTTCCTTGAACAGATACATCCAAATATTATCATTTTGCCATAGAAACAGAAATTTAAAATTATAGGGATATTTCTACATTATTGTTGTGCTAAAGTTTCAGAATCTGGTGTCTCTTTGCACTTGTAGAACATCTCTATTTAGACTAAACACATTTTAAGTGTTCACTTGACATCTGTATCTAGTGGCTACTCTATTGGACAGCACAGTTCTATATTCTTTCTCTCCCTTCCATCATTTCTGTGACATTTAAGTACCTTTCTTTTCTCTGAGTAGTTTTAACATTTTTTTGGTGGGAGATATAGTTGTGATTCTTTATCAGAAAAGTTCCATATATAACCTACTGTTCTGACTTCTCAGCATTATTGTGATTACTCTGTTTTACACTGTGAAAACAAATCTAAATTTTCAAAGTAGCTCTGTTTACCTTGCTTCTCAGTTAGAGTTCTTTACCCCTTGACACAGACGTGTGTGTATCAGAAAATACAGCATTTAGTTCCACACATGGCTCTTTTTTTAAATTTAATAATGAAATAATCTTGCCTTGTCTAGGCTCTCCTTTGCTCACCTCTTCTTTCTATTCTCTGAAATCCCTCACCCTTTTAAGTCAATCGGATAAAACAGAGGAGTTTATAAACAAAAAATACAAAAGACATTTTTAGATGTCAGTTTGATCGTACTTGGTCATCACCATCCTTCACATGACTGTACTGATGGACTGGGGATCAATGGGACTTTTTTTAACCTTTCAGGATAGGTAGGGTATACAACACGGTAACCCTTAATGTTTACTTTCCCAGTAATCCACACACATGCTTCCAAAACTACCATCACTTGGATTAACTTTAATTTTGTAGGATATATTTCCTTAGTCATAAAACATTAAGAAGTTATCTGTATTTTTAAATGGCATTTTAGCAAATAGAATTGTGGAAACTGTCATAAGAATCTTTAAGATGCATGATTTATAAGCAATATATAGCTAAATGTTAAGTACCCAGTCAGGGCCTGGGCTGGGCCACATGATGCCAATAGAACTCTTATGAATTTTTAGGATGGTTGGTTATTAAATTGGATATGGTTATTGTCTTATTACTTTCAGTAAAGAGCAAGAAGTATCAGTTGAGTTTTTAGCTCTATTTCTATCCATAAAAGAAAGATTGGGATTTCTCTAGATTGGGTAGGGCTAGTTCTGCTACTGTATTGGAATCACAGGGGCAACATCCACACACATCTCATTGACTGGTAGGTAGAGCAGCTCATACTAAATTTGCCCTCAGGTGCAACTAGCTTCTGCACCAGACTGTTTTTTTCACTTTAATCTGAAACAGAATTAGTAGTCCTTCACTAGTATTCTCCATTATGTCTAGTTTAAATGAGATAAACTATGTGTTTTATAATAACTGTTAAAATAAACCGTGTGGTTTACAATCACTGTTCAGCTACTACAAGGTAAATCATACTGGCTAATTAATTCATTTTTACATCTAGGAGGAAAACATGAATAAAATATATGTGGCTTTAATTTTATCTTATAAATTGAGTCATACATTTTATCTGCAGACCTAGCCTCTAAGTCCTAGATTCATATATCCCACTACTTGCTTAACCTTTTTTATCTAGACATCCCAGTAGGTTCCAGAAAGGTAAGTTCTTGGTGGGCAGCTATGCAATCAACAACCACTTCTTTCTTGGTCCCTCTAACATCACAGGAAAGAACCAATACCTGTGGAGTTGCACCAGCAGGAGACTCAGAATCATCTTTGATATTCCCTGTTCTCCACCCACTCCCTCTCCCATTTCCATGTCTGTGCTTTTTATCTCCTAAATAACTCTCACATCCAAACTTCATATTTATTATCATCATATAAATCCAAACTACTATGGATTTTTGCCTGGACCACTAAATTATCTCCCCTATGTTCATTCTTGGTACTGAGAACCCTGTATTCTACATTTCAACCAGAATTATCTTTCTGAAGGAAAATGTAGCCATCTCACTTTGCGTGTGTAATATGTTCAGTGGATTACATTTGCTCTTACTTTAAAGGTGCCTCAATGGCCCTGCATAATATGGACATTGCCTGCCTCAAATCACAGCCTCATTCATGCTTATATTCTTCTTACTCCATATTGCTGTCTCATGTACTGAAGACAGCATAGGCTTTCCTACTTCTGATCTTGTGTATATAGTTCTCCCAGGAGCCCTAGCATAGCTAATTCTTATTCATTCATATCTTTCCTCAAAAGTTAATACTTATAAGCTCTCAATCTATATATGATGTTCCTCTCATTCACTGTCATAATACTCTATATATTTCTCTTTTCTAAAATTAATTACAGTTTGATCAAAACTATATTAGAAAATATCTGGCTCCATGAGTAAAATATGAAGCTTCCATGTGGCTCAGATGGTAAAGAATTTGCCTGCAATGTGGGAGATCTGGGTTTGATCCCTGCGTCAGGAAGATCCCCTGGAGAAGGGAATGGCTAGCCACTCCAGTATTCTGGCCTGGAGAATTCCATGGATTGTATAGTCCATGGGGTTGCAAAGAGTTGGATATGACTGAGCGACTTTGACTTTCACATATTAGAATAGTATCTGGATCCATGAGTAAAATATGAAATTAATGAATTCAAGAACTCTCTTGTCCTCATTATTGCATCTGTAAAAGGTATTATAAAGGCTAAAAGATAATTGACAATCAATAAATAAATACTTGAAATAATGAATTAATAAATCATATGTAATATAGTAAATATTAAATATGCACAGATATTTCTCATGTATATGAGAGAAGTTGTTGTTTAGTCACTGAGTCTTGTCTGACTTTGTGACCCCATGGACTGTAGCCCACCAAGCTCCTCTGTCCAAGGGATTTCCCAGGCAGGAATACTGGAGTGGGTTGCCATTTATTTCTCCAGGGGATCTTCCCAACCCAGGGATTGAACCTGCACCTATTTCTTCACTTGGTTTATAAATATTCTCAGTAATTTTTAAATGTTTTAATGGCTACTTAGCATTTTATCTTGCCTGGAGAATCCCAGGGATGGGGGAGCCTGGTGAGCTTCCATCTATGGGGTCACACAGAGTCAGACACGACTGAAGTGACTTAGCAGCAGCAGCAGCATTTTATGGTGTCATTAATTTCTAATTTGCATAGCTATTCTTTGGGCATGTGGGTTCTGATTTTTGTAATTATAAATTATGATGTTGTGAATTTTATATACTATACCTGTTTGGGGATTGGGGCAAGTACTTTTTTCCTTAGAACATTCATCCATTCAGCAAATATTGAGCACCTTCTGAGGGTGTAAGGCTTCCCTGGTGGCTCAGATGGCAAAGAATCTGCTTGCAATGTAGGAGACCCAGGTTTGATCCCTGGGTCAGGAAGATCCTCTGGAGAAGGGAATGGCAACCCGCTCCAGTATTCGTGCCTCTGAAATTCCATGGACAGAGGAGCCTTACAGGCTACAGTCCATGGGATTGCAAAGAGTCAGACACGACTGAGCGACTAACACAACACTCCTGCATTGGCAGGTGGATTCTCTACCACTGAGCCAGAGAGAGAGACTTTTTTTTTTCCATGCAGTGGTGCTCATATTTCCATAGAAATCTAACATTCCTGGTTAGACTGTGATAAAAAGTGTTGCTTTATCCAATTTCAAAATGGTAGAATTTAGATCATGATATTTTCCCTTTTCAAAAGAATTCCAGGAGAAAACAAAAACATGTGTGTGTGCATTTTCTCATCCTCTCTTTCTCTGTCTTTACAATATGAGGCCCACTATATGTTTTCTTTGCTGTTTGTTCATTTTTAGCCAGACTAATAAATTTTAAATTTAGAAATGAATTGTACCAGAAGAAAAATCATTGGAATTAAAGAACATCTGCCTTAGTAATCTGGAAACCATTGCAGTGAGAAAGGATAAGAGAGATAAATAAGAAAGTCCATTTGAGCTATTCAGAATTTAGAAGGCTCCATAGGAATTAGAGGAAATTAATAGTCTGAATTCTCCAGGTAAATTCTTTCATCTCATGTTCAAATTCTATGCTTCACCAAACACAGGTTTTCTTTGTTGCTGGCAAAGCATTCTGTCTTTATGCTCAAGATTATACTCTTTAACCTGCAGTCATTCGTTCAATGAATACTGAGTCCTTGCATGGCAAGATACTGGTCACTGGGGATAGGTCACTAAACTAAAACCATGTGTCCCTTGGTCTTATAACGCTTGTAATCTTGGGAAAGATGCAGCCATTAATCACAAAATCAGATGGCTATTTTTATACATCTGAGATGCGTGTTTGGATGGAAAAGTCTAAGGCCAGGCCTCTGAAACTAAATAAAGAAACCTTATCCAGGCTGGGAAGGTCTGAGATTTCCTTGAGAATGACCTGGTGGACACAGAAGCTGAAAGATGAGAAGGAATTAGTGAGACTAAGGGTAGTAGGTGCTGGCTAGCTAAGAATGACAGAAGTCCTGTGTCCATGGAGCACAGAGAGGAAAGAGTTATGCAAAGTGAGCCTAGAGAGGTCAACAGTCTAGAAGGGCCTCTTAAGAGCCTTGGAGAGGGTTCCAGACATTAACAGGAGAAAACGGAAACCATGCTGATGGATTTTATGCTGTGATATAAAATCATACATCAGTTTTGCATTTTCAGACACTGAGCAACGAAGATAGATTGAAAGGAAGCAAAAGTACACATGGAGAGACTAGGAAGGCTCTTTCCTTGTGTGGGTTTTTGCTTGAGCTAAATAAGTTACCTCTGAGATACTAACAAAGGCATTTGATCTTTCCACAAGTCACCCTGTCTTCTCTCAGAATAGAGTGGGAGTTTACTTTAGCTCCCAGAGGGAGGACTTGACGTCTTGCATCGGAATACTGATCAGAAGCAGTTATACAGAAAAAGATCAACAGTTCAGAAACTGAAATATTTCCCTTCTCATTAAACTGAAAGATCAGAAGGAAGCTAAAAAGGGGAAGATAAATCAGGCTTCCCTTAGAAGTGAAGTGGACTGGAAGGTGAGATTGGAGCCCATTGGGTAACTATTCCCACAGCTCTTCAGATGTAAGGATTTCCTGGTTTATGAACCCATACAGGGGTAGTGAGGTAGGCAGTTCAGAAACTGTGGACTTGCTAGATCTCTTTTCAGTTCTAGTTCTCTTCAAAGCATTGCACCTGTGAAATAGCCAGGGCATTTACTCAGGATGCAGATAGTGAGGAAAAGAAGTGTCCAAATATCCCCAATCAGAATACAGAATAAGATTTTCCATCCATGCAACATGGTATATAGAGGCCACATGCAATGGTGGTCTGGATTGAGTACTTCATCAGGGTTTTGAAGAGAACCTGAGACTTTGTGTGATGTAAATTATTCATTGAATAATGCAAGATAATGCATGCTTTGTTGACATATGTTTAAATTAACAGAAAGAAAAAATACTAATACCAAGTTGTGGTTATTTCCTAACATCTAGCTAGAATTCTGTTAGTTAATAGAAGAAAGATTGATCAAATGTATCATTTAATAATTTAGAACGTTTCAGTGTTCATCTTCTTCTGGATTTTAGAGATTTTTGTTATGTGCTGCTCTGTGCTGAAAAATAATGGATTTTTTTCACTTTATGGCATTTTGTCTGTTTATCTATCTATCTGTCAATCGATCGATTGATTGATCTCCTTTCCTCCCTCCTTTGATCTATTACATGTAGGTGGATGCTGACTGAGGTTTGGACAATCTGTAGTATTATAAAATAACCATTTTTTACTTGTATTGTGCTATGCTACATATCACTTTGGTAATAAGCTAACAAATCTGAAAATCTTTATTTCCTCATTTAATGTAGGTACAATTACCCTTATAGTCTTTCCCCAGGATACTACTATTACATAATATCAGTTCAGTTCAGTTCAGTTCAGTCACTCAGTTGTGTCCGACTCTCCGCGACCCCATAAATCACAGCACGCCAGGCCTCCCTGTCCATCACCAACTCCCGGAGCTCACTCAGACTCAAGTCCACAGAGTTGGTGATGCCATCCAGCCATCTCATCCTCAGTCGTCCCCTTCTCCTCCTGCCCCCAACCCTTCCCAGCATCAGAGTCTTTTCCAGCATATTAACTATGTGTTTGGAAAAGTGTTTAGACTATACCGATCCTCAGTATAGTCTAAACACTTTTCCAAATACATAGTTAATATCCTATGTAACATAATAAAATATGCCTCATATATATATTTTAAATGACCACTAAGTATCAGTGAAGTCACTCAGTCATGTCCAACTCTGCGACCCATGGACTGTAGCCTACCAGGCTTCTCCATCGATGGGATTTTAGTATTATCCAGTACTAAAACAATGCTGTTTAAATAAACCTAAACAAAACAATTTTATCTTTTCTGATACCATTTCCCTTATTCTTTATCTATTATGATTTGATTTTTGATCTGATCATAACTCTCTTTGCAGGATAAAGTGGGAAAAAACTTTCAAATTCACTCTGTGTGTGTGTGTGTTAGAATATTCATATGCTTGCATAGTATGTGTTCATGTGTGTACATTTTGTGTGTGTGTGTAAATTATTTCAGAGCAATATCTTTGGTTTGGCTATGTATCTTGTTCTCTCAAATATAAAATTAGTTCAGAAGAAACTACTCCTCCCCACAAATGAAAGACCATGAGTGTCTCTATTCAGTATTTTTAACATAGATAAAACTTTGTGTTAAGCTCTTACAGTTTTCTGGTTAGCCCTGAGTGTGTCCCTTTCACTTTCCTGTTATCTTGCATCTCCCTTCTAGCTACTAATAATAGCAAATATGCTATGTACCCAGCAATGGATGCAGTAATAAGCAAATATAGAGACAAATTTAGAATAAACGGTGGCATCTTATTAAGGTCTACAGAGGCCTTCTGTGGTCATAGTTCCCAACGACTCCCCTGCCCTGATATCCCCCCACACTCTACTTTGCTCACTTTTTCTTGCTACACTTGCTGTGTTCCATTTTGGACTGTTAGGCTTGTAATTGTGCTAAGTCACTTCAGTCGTGTCCAACTCTATGGACTGTAGCTCGCCAGGCTCCTCTGTCCATGTGATTCTCCAGGCAAGAATACTGGAGTGGTTTGCCATTTCCTCCTCCAGAGACTTGATATTACCTGGAAACGTTTCCTCTCTGTATTCATAAGGCTCCCTCCTTCAGTGCTTTTAAGTCTGTTGCCAAGTGGTACTTCCAAGGAGAGGACTTTTTATTCACTATCTAGTCACTTTCTATCCTTTTTAATTTTATTTTATATATTTTTTTAATTCTATTTTTATTGGAGGCTAATTATTTTATAATATTATATTGGTTGGTTTTGCCATACATTGACATGTATCCGCCCCAGGTGTACATGAGTTCCCCCTCCCGAACCCCCCTCCCATCTCCCTCCTCCCCTTATCCTCCCTCTGGCTCATCCCCGCACACCAGCCCCGAGCATCCTGTAACATGCATCGACCCTGAATTGGCGATTCGTTTCACATATGATAATATACATGTTTCAATGCCATTCTCCCAAACCATCCCACCCTCACCCTCTCCCACAGAGTCCCAAAGACTGTTCTATACATCTGTGTCTCTTTTGCTGTCTCGTATACAGGGTTATCATTTACATCTTTCTAAATTCCATATATATGCATTAGTATATTGTATTGGTGTTTTTCTTTCTGGCTTACTTCACTCTGTATAATAGGCTCCAGTTTCATCCACCTCAGTAGAACTAGTTCAAATGCATTCTTTTTAATGGCTGAGTAATACTCCATTGTGTATATGTACCAAAGCTTTCTTATCCATTTGTCTGCAGATGGACATCTAGGTTGCTTCCATGTCCTGGCTATTATAAACAGTGCTGCAGTGAACATTGGGGTACATGTGTCTCTTTCAATTCTGGTTTCCTCGGTGTGTATGCCCAGGAGTGTGATTGCTGGGTCATATGGCAGTTCTATTTCCAGTTTTTTGAGGAATCTCCACACTGTTCTCCATAGTGGCTGTACTAGTTTGCATTCCCACCAACAGTGTAAGAGGGTTCGCTTCTCTCCACACCCTCTCCAGCATTTATTGCATGTAGACTTTTGCAGAGCAGCCATTCTGACTGGTGTGAAATGGTATCTCATCCTAAGGAAACAAAAGACTTGTACATAGAAAACTATAAAACACTAGTGAAAGTAATCAAAGAGGACACTAATAGATGGAGAAATATACCGTGTTCGTGAATTGGAAGAATAAATATTGTAAAAATGAGTATACTACCCAAAGTAATTTATACATTCAATGCAGTCCCTATCAAGCTACCAATGATATTTTTCACAGAACTATATTTTTCTTATATTCAGAGAGTTTTTGAAACATATAGGCTTTTTTCAAATAATGAAAAAATAGAAATCTGCACTGCATACTGAACTACTTAAGAAATGGAATATTGCTGAAACCATCAATGTACTTGATTGCTCCTGTCAAATTCCTTTCCCTCCCTCCATGCCCACCCTCACCATCATCTCAAGGGAGATCGTTTGTCTGTTGTTCTCAGTGTCATTCCCTGCCCTTCCCATGAAAACTACACTTCCTAAGATTCTTCGTTTAAATTGGCTGCCTGCTTGATTCAGTCAGTGGAAGACACTTGAAGGATACTGAAGGTGAGAAGAGGAGAGAATCTCCAATATTCTATCCCCCGTCATTGTTTAAGGGTGCATCTCCTCACTGACTGAGAATGAATCCTCCATTTCTAGCCCCCTCTGGAAACAGTATACCTCTAGGACTCTGCATCCCCAAAGAGAAGCCCCCTGTTAATTCAGCTCCTGCTGGCTGGTTCCTATTATTGGTTTCTTGTGACACAGCCTCACACCTCCTCCCTTTGTCTCTCTGACCTTGAAGATGATAGTGGCTTCCATTGCTAATCTGTTGATTACCCACCAACCCTTGTGTAAATCCTCATTTACCCCAAGATTTTCATATCTAATTCTCTATCTTAAATTCCTTTTTATTGCATTTTCCAGAAGGATCTTCCTCACTTATTTCTACTGATTTCCCCATTTATTTCTATTAGTCATTACAGTCTCTTGATTTGTTAATTTCCTGACTCACCAATTAGATTTTGAGCATCATGAAAGCCAAGACTTTGCTTTTAAAATTTTTACTTCTTGCTTCCCTGGTGCTCAGAGCACTGAATAAATATTGGCTGAATGAAGGCATAATAAATGACTTCCATTAATTCTCCCCAAAGTATCTCCATCCCTGTTTTTAAAAATGAAGTCTAAGATGCTCCAATGTTAAGTAATTTGCCAAAGCTAGTGAATGGAGAACCAATTCCAAGGCACAGGCTTACTGAACTGCAGAATCAGACTTGCTAATTGTCATGCTACACAGCCTGTTTCTGTACAAACAGGATGGAGAAGCAGTTCTGTTTGATGTTCATAAAAGAACCTGTCGATCTTTTACAAATAAAATTAATCCTAATATCTTCATCAATACTTTATATACTTATCTTTCTCTCCTTACATATGTTAATAATTTGGATAAAATGGAACTCATGCATATTACCCGTGGCTCGCTTCCAATAAATGTTTCCCAATCACTGCCCCAAGGGAGGGTAGCACTGTTCGATTCAACATACCTCCTTCGCATCTCTACCCATAGATCCATCTCCTTCTAACTCTTCGCTTCATCATAACTAAGTACTCCTTTACTTCAGTACTATTCCTGAGAGTCATCTTTGTTTTTATAAATCTTTACCTAGCATTCAAATGTATCTCATCAGTAGAGACAGAAACACATTATTTGTATGAAAGAAAGCAGGGAGGTCTAAAGTACCACAGAGACCTTTTGACATCCTTCTGTATGAAATTAAAAGTGCTCAGATTGACAAAGGCCTCTAAAAATAAATTTGGGCATGAACTGACAAACACATATAAGTCCATTGAGTACAATTCTCAGTATCCCTCTCTAACACACTTTCTAAAAATGTACTTTCCATTTGAAAACCCCACTGATTAGCATGCAAAATACTTTCCTACATTCTTCTCCTTTAGTTTAGAAGGAATTGGTATACGGAAATGAAACCCATAAGCTATCTGTTAAAAATAATATGGTTTAAATAATGCCAAATGATGTGATTTGAGATAGTATTTTTCACTGTGGCTTTATTTAGGAAAATTCTCAGCCATTATCTCTTCAAATATGACTCCTGTCCCACATCTCTCTCTGTGATTTTGGAATACATTTATGTCATTTTGCTGTTTTTTTCTATGTGTTTTATTCTCTTATCTTTATCTTCCATTCTTTTTTCCCTCCATGCTTCATTCCATATATGTATATATAATTTATTTCTGGCCTATCTTCTGATTTACTAATTCTCTGTTTAGCTTTGTCTAATCTTCTTTGAAACCCATCCACTGTTTTGTTTCTTTTCACTTCTTGCATGTTTAGTATAACTTCTTTTTTATCCTCCTTAAACCACTTAAAATCATTTTTATCATTTCCAGTTTTCTAACAAAATTCTCCACCTTGAACATGGTCAGTATAGCTACTAGTCACATAATCTGTATGGGTGTGTGTATAAAATAGAAAATAATATATAGTAATAAGTAGTATATATAAACATATGCATTTTAGATTTTGAGCATATATAACTATATATAATGCACACATTATACTTTCCCAAATATACTTTTATTCCCTTATTTTATGTATAATTGGAATGAATGTATGTGTGTATACATATATATATACGTGTTAGATAAAATGCATTGTTTGTTGGTGGGTTTGACTTTAAAATTAAATAATCTTGGCTGAAAATCCTGGCTGTGACACTTACTAGATGTTTGACTGTGAGCAAATCAGTTGGCCTTCTTTTATAACCTCGGTTTCTTCAAATGTAAATGGAATAAAAATGCATGTCTCAGAGGTTTATTGTAAGAATTAAGAGTCATAATATGTGTGATCATTATTAAGGTTTCTGACACACACTGAGCACACAAAAATTGTTTCTGTAGTAAGATAAGATATGAAATGATATAATTTAAAATATCACCTGCTGTAGATAATGGTAGTATTTTCCCCCAAGGCAAATAATACAGAAAGAGGATAGCCTTCAAAGTCAAATATGCATGAACTCGGATTATCCAACAATCATCTGTGTTACCTTGGGCAAGTTACTCAGCCTCTTTCTTTCTCCATTTTTGTACAAGTTACTCTGTTGCTCCATTTCCTTACCTTAAAAAGCATTAATTTAACTATGCAAATCTTGCAAGATTAAATGTGCATAGTTTCTGTCAAAATCATATTCTACTCTGTATTTTCAGATTTTCACATTTTGTTAATATTTGTAATTAATATGATTGAGTTTTCTGGCAACTTAGACAAATGACAAAATTTTAAATGGTTAAATGTTTCTCTGTTTTTTTCCCTTTCGATAAAGTTTTGGACACTTTACCCACCGTGCGGTATCAGGAGACCATGAGTACCATCCTCACATGGATCCAACAGTCAGAAACCAAACTCTCTATACCTCAGGTTACTGTCACTGAATACGAGATCATGGAGCAGAGACTTGGGGAGTTACAGGTCTGTAACTTTTTAAAAATCTTGATACATCTCTCAAGTCTTGCTCATCTACCAAGCAGTCACACTGTTATAACCTTAATACAATACTAGAATTAAAATAATCTTGGCAAGTATGACAGTTGGCCAGCTGAAAAAATGAAGGCTGTAAAAGCATAATATTTAATGTATTTGTGCCTCTCTCCTTAAGATAAAGATTCTGTCTTTGAAGACAATGATATGATCTGCTCATGAAATATATTCTTTCTTGCTTAGTGTGTATTTTCAGAAACAGATTTTGATCATGATAAAAGCTCTGGTATTATTTCCTCCCCTTTGCTTGCTGACTTATAGCTCATATTTCCAACCAGAAAGTGATAAAATTAATGTAGTTTTAAAATTAGTTTTAATTTAAACTCATTTGATGTAATATTGTAATTAGTTTTTGGAGTTCTATTAACTGTATTTTAACAGTTTTATATTATAAAATAAAATGCTAATATTGGAAATGAAAGATGTAATTTGTATGCGATTTTAGAATGCTTTCCTACTAATTCTGAAAAACCTGTGGTGTATATCTAATCACATTTTATTTTGTAAGGCATTACAACACATTTGTGTATTATATTTTAAGAGCTGAGATAATATGTCCACGTTTTCTGAGTTAAGAAAACAAGTTAAAACTTTAACTTTGTTGTATCAGGAGTTCTGTTTTGGGAATTGAATATTATTTACTAAAAAAAAAAAATTTTAGAAGTTTTTCTTCAAAGAAATCTTTAAACTTTTCCCAGTATACATCATCCTAATTAAACTATTTCCTCTACTATAATACAAAGCAAACTATAACTGTTTAATCTTTTTTCCTTTTTATGTTGTTACTTGCAACACCTGGAATAATTTTAAAATTTACTTTGAGAGTGACTTAATAGAACTATAAATGTAAAAAACATAGCAGTACACAGGTATAGCAATTAGGGGAGTAGGTTA
Organism: Moschus berezovskii; assembly: GCF_049115385.1. Lineage (NCBI taxonomy): Eukaryota > Metazoa > Chordata > Mammalia > Artiodactyla > Moschidae > Moschus > Moschus berezovskii. Next base: position 30,396,648 of record NC_142488.1, on the reverse strand, counting down.
AGTTTATAAGAAATGGTACACAGATGAATGGAAGAGTATATTTCCATTCATAAAGCAGTGATTAAGGGAAAATTAAAACTATTATTGAGAAAATGAATTATTAACTTACTGAAAACAATGAAGTCAGAACCTTGTGTCAAATGTTATACCAAAACAAACTACTACGTAGATTAAAAATTCAAAAACGTTTTAACAGGTATAAATTTTATAGAAAATTTTAATAAAACTCTTTACAAATATATTATGGGGAAGCACAAAAATCAGTGGAAGTGATCACAACGTTGTAAAAGTACCAGATCCAATCTTAAAGAAAAACAAAAGAAGGAAAACATTTGTCTGAATAAGTCATTAATCAGTTAGTCACCAAAAAAAGAAATAATGACTATTATTCCTATGAAAAATTATAACTCAAATTGAAAAGGATGTGTAAATTTACAAAATGGAATATCATTTTTACATATGAAATTGAAAAAATGAATTAATACATAAATGAATATGAGAAAACAGTCAGATATAATGAATATACCAGTGGTTGCCAGAGAGAGGGGCAAAATGGGAGTATGGGATTAAGAGGTATACTCTGCTGCTGCTGCTGCTAAGTCGCTTCAGTCGTGTCCAACTCTGTGCGACCCCATAGACGGCAGCCCACCAGGCTCCGCCATCCCTGGGATTCTCCAGGCAAGAACACTGGAGTGGGTTGCCATTTCCTTCTCCAAAGAGGTACACGCTATCATGTGTAAAATAAGATATACAGATATCTTGTGCAGCACAGGGAATAGAGCCCATATTCTATAACTTTAAATGAAGTATCATCTACTAACACAAGTTAAAGTTTTGAACACCTGAATATTTTAAATCAACTATAAGTAAAAAAAAAAATTGTAAGGATGTAGAACAAATTGGCAAAATGAGACACTATCTTTTACATACTAAGTAGGAAGAAAAAAAAGTAAGAAAGAAAAGAGAAAGCTATAGTAAGTGAAGGGGCTTCCCAGGTGGCACTAGTGGAATAAAATCCACCTACCAATGCATAAAACATAAGAGATACGGGTTCGATCCCTGGGTTGGGAAGATCCTCTGGATAAGGGAATGGCAATCCACACCAGTATTCTTGCCTGGAGAATCCCATGGACAGAGGAGCCTGGCGGGCTACAGTCCCGGGTGTCACAAAGAGTCAGACACGACTGAAGTGATTTAGCACATAGCAACTGCAGTTGTGGCAGCAATGAACTACATTTTCACTTACTGATGGGAATGTAAATTGAATGAAAATTTTGCCAAGGAAAACTTTCCAGATCTAAATACATAGATATATAGATAACTAGATTATAAACATAATTTAAGAGAATAGACTGGAAAAGGTCAGTTTTCATTCCAATCACAAAAAAAGACAATGCAAAAGAATGCTCAAACTACTGCACAATTACACTCATCTGACATGCTAGTAAAGTCATGATCAAAATTCTCCAAGCCAGGCTTCAGCAATATGTGAACCATGAACATGCAGAGGTTCAAGCTGGTTTAAGAAAAGGCAGAGGAACCAGAGATCAAATTGCCAACATCCACTGGATCATCAAAAAAGCAAGAGAGTTCCAGAAAAACATCCATTACTGCTTTATTGACTATGCCAAAGCCTTTGATTGTGTGGATCACAATAAACTGTGGAAAATTCTGAAAGAGATGGGAATACTAGACCACCTGACCTGCCTTTTAAGAAACCTGTATACAGGTTAGGAAGCAACAGTTAGAACTGGACATGGAACAACAGACTGGTTCCAAATAGGAAAAGCAGTACGTCAAGGCTGTATATTGTCACCCTGCTTATTTAACTTCTATGCAGAGTACATCATGAGGAATGCTAGGCTGGAAGAAGCACAAGTTGGGATCAAGATTGCCAGGAGAAATATCAATAACCTCAGATATGCAGGTGACACCCCTTATGGCAGACAGTGAGTAAGAACTAAAGAGCCTCTTGATGAAAGTGAAAGAGGAGAGTGAAAAAGTTGGCTTAAACCTCAACATTCAGAAAACTAAGATCATGGCATCCGGTCCCATCACTTCATAGCAAATAGATGGGGAAACAGTGGAAACAGTAGCTGACTTTAATTTTCTGGGCTCCAAAATCACTGTGGATGGTGATTGCAGCCATGAAATTAAAAGACTCTTGCTCCTTGGAAGGAAAGTTATGACCAACCTAGACAGCATATTAAAAAGCAGAGACATAACTTTGTCAACAAAGATCCGTCTAGTCAAGGCTATGGTTTTTCCCGTGGTCATGTATGGATGTGAGAGTTGGACTATAAAGAAAGCTGAGTGCCGAAGAATTGGTGGTGTTGGAGAAGACTCTTGAGAGTCCCTTGAACTGCAAGGAGATCCAACCAGTCCATTCTAAAGGAGATCAGTCCTGGGTGTTCATTGGAAGGACTGATGCTAAAGCTGAAACTCCAATACTTTGGCCACCTCATGCGAAGAGTTGACTCAATGGAGAAGACTCTGATGCTGGGAGGGATTGGGGGCAGGAGGAGAAGGGGATGGCAGAGAATGAGATGGCTGGATGGCATCACCGACTCGACAGACATGAGTTTGAGTGAACTCCGTGAGTTGGTGATGGACAGGGAGGCCTGGCGTGCTGTGATTCATGGGGTCACAAAGAGTTGGACACGACTGAGTGACTGAACTGAACTGAAAAGGGTAGAAAAGTTAAAATTAATTTATACAAGTAACAATGAAAATGGTTAAAATAACTACAGAAGCAATTAAAATCTATGTTTTTGAAAATTACTTAATGACATGGGAAAAGGCTCACAGTGAATTGCTTAGCTCAAAATGTATGTGCATACTATGTATTGTGTAAATAATCAAGGGTAACAATTTAATAAAATAAAAATAAATTTAAAATAATACATATCACAAAATAATTATTATGCAACCATAAGATTATGTGTTTTACATAATTATGCATATGTGAGTATAAAATATGATCAGCTATTCAGTAAAAATACCTGGAAATTTATCTAAAAACAGTTGTATGTAATGGGTATTTTTATCCATTTTAAAATCTTAAACCTTTATTAGTTTATAACCAGAAAGTAACATTTAAATAAATACTGACTAGAGCAATCCTAAATATATGCATCCTATTATAAGGGGTGGAATAGATTATACAGTACAAATGTGAAATGAAGTTTGTAAATTCTCCCCAAAATTATCTGAAAATTTCACTGTGATACTACAAAATAGAACAATGTCTTTTGAAGAATAAGAAACTTCCATTAACTGGCATGAGTAAACTATCTATATGATTTAACTTATTCAGAGTTGCCTTATCACATACATCAATCTTATTTAGTTATATTTTTATCTATGAAGATTAGAAATTATCTTACTAAAGGATTATAATTAAGTTTACTTATAATTAAAACTCCATTAATTGAATCATAAATGCAGTTATTAATATACAAATAAAATGTAATAAAATTAGATGAGCTAAAGCTCTTTGTTTCAATAAGATACAGTTTTGTATATATTCCACTTTGTTGATAAGAATAGGCATAGGTTTTTAAATACAATATTACTAAATAATGTGTAAATTACTCTTATGATTGAAAGTAGAATTTAAGTTGCTAATTATTTCACATCTGATGTTACATCATTTATTATTTTAAATGTTTGAGCCACATAGCTTTCATTTTAAGTGCATTTGATTTATCTGAAATTCATCAATGAAACTGAACAATGAAACTCATTAATATTCATCAGTTAGTATAAAGGCACTTTCTTTTTAATTTTGAGGCTTTACAAAGCTCTCTGCAAGAGCACCAAAATGGCCTAAACTATCTCAGCACCACTGTGAAAGAGATGTCAAGGAAAGCACCCTCTCATATAAGCCAGAGATATCAGTCAGAATTTGAAGACATTGAGGGTCGATGGAAGAAATTCTCTGCCCAGCTGGTTGAACGTTGCCAAAAGCTAGAGGAGCAAATGGCCAAACTCCGAAAACTTCAGGTAAATCAAGATTTTACTTTTTATATTGATTTTTAATTGTTTCTCTCCTAATGATGAATTATACAATTAAAAGACATAGTCCCTTAAAGTCAGTGATAAGGCCAAAAGATATAAATTTGTCTCAAAGGTCAATAGTTTGCCTATTGATTTTAAGAAAGCATTAAGAGTTCTGTTTCTTTGATTTTCTTTAGAATTGGCTTTTTTCCACCAATGCCAATAGGAATTTTAAAACTTTTCAGCTCAATATTTTTCAAAACACATCTTCTTTTTAGTCTTCTTATCCTCTAAATAATTATTTAGCTTATGAATAAGGCTTCCCTGGTGTCTCAAAAAATCCACTTGTGATGCAGGAGATTGCTTGCAGTGGAGGAAAATTTTTTTTTCCTGAAAAATGGATGCATTGTTATTTTGGTTGTAAAATATGTATGTATGTGTGTGTATATATATATATATATATATATGCATGCACACACACACCCTCACACATATATATACACACAGGCTAACTCACATATGTCGACTTTAATTGTGACACATTATCTAGAGCTGGGGGACTTGCTTGTTGGCTCAGTGGTAAAGAATTTGCTGAGTGGATATGTGTGTGTATGTGTGTGTGTATTTGTTGTTGTTGTTCAGTTGTATCCAACTGTTTGCAACCCCATGAACTGCAGCACGCCAGGCTTCCCTGTGCTTCACTGTCTCCCAGAGGTTGCTCAAACTCATGTCCATTGAGTCGGTGATGCCATCCAATCATCCCGTCCTCTGTTGTCCCCTTCTCCTGCCCTCAATCTTTCCCAGTATCAGGGTCTTTTCTAATGAGTCAGTTCGGATCAGGTGGCCAAAGTATTGGAACTTCAGCTTCACCATCAGTCCTTCCAATGAATATTCAGGACTGATTTCCTTTAGGATGGACTGGTTGAGTCCAAGGGACTCTCAAGAGTCTTCTCCAACACCACAGTTCAACAGCACCAATTCTTCGGCACTCAGCCTTCTTTATGGTCCAACTCTCACACCCATACATGACTACTGGAAAAACCATAGCTTTGATTAGACAGACCTTTGTTGGCAAAGTAATGTCTCTGCTTTTTAATACACTGTCTAGTTTTCTCATAGCTTTCCTTCCAAGGGGTAAGTGTCTTGTAATTTCATGGCTGCAGTCACCATCTGCAGTGATTTTGGAGCCCAAGAAAATAAAATCTGTCACTGTTTCCATTGTTTCCCCATCTACTGCCATGAAGTGATGGACCAGATGCCATGATCTTACTTTTTTGAGTGTTGAGTTTTAAGTGAGCTTTTCCACTGTCCACTTTCACTTTCATCAAGAGGTTCTTTAGTTCCTCTTTGCTTTCTGCCATAAGGATGGTGTCGCCAACATACCTGAGGTTATTGATATTTCTCCCAGCAATCTTGATTCCAGCTTGTGCTTCATCCAGCCTGGCATTTCACATGTATTCTGCATATAAGTTAAATAAACAGGGTGACAATATACAGCCTGAATGTACTCCTTTCCCAATTTGGAACCAGTCATTTTTGCAGGTCTGGTTCTAACTGTTGCTTCTTGACCTGCATACAGATTTCTCAGGAGATGGGTAATGTGTTCTGGTTCCCATGTCTTGAAGATTTTCCACAGTTTGTTGTGATCCACACATCAAAGGCTTTGGTATAGTCAATAAAGCAGAAGTAGATGTTTGTTTGTTTGTTTGTTTTTCTGGAACTAACTCTCTTGCTTTTTCTATGATCCAACAGATGTTGGCAATTTGATCTCTGGTTCCTCTGCCTTTTCTAAATCCAGCTTGAACATCTGGAAGTTCTCAGTTCATATAGTGTTGAAGCCTAGCTTGGAGAATTTTAAGCATTACTTTGCTAGGTTGTTAGATGAGTGCAATTGTGTGGTAGTTTGAACATTCTTTGGCATTGCCCTTCTTTGGGATTGGAATGAAAACTGACCTTTTCCAGTCCTGTGGCCAGAGCTGAGTTTTCCAGGTTTGTTGGCATATTGAGTACAGTACTTTGACAGCATCATCTTTTAGGATTTGAAATAGCTCAGCTGGAATTCCATCATCCCCACTAGTTTTGTTCATAGTGATGCTTCCTAAAGCCCACTTGATTTCACACTCCGGGAAGTCTGACTCTAGGTGAGTGATCACACCATCGTGGTTATCTGGGTCATTAAGATCTCTTTTGCATAGTTCTTCTGTGTATTCTTGCCACCTCTTCTTAATATCTTCTGCTTCTGTTAGGTCCATACCATTTCTGTCCTTTATTGTGCCCATCTCTGCATGAAATGTTCCCTTGGAATCTCTTATTTACTTGAAGAGATCTCTAGTCTTTCCCATTCTATTATTTTCCTTTATTTCTTTTCATTGTTTGCTTAGGAAGGCATTCTAATCTCTCCTTGCTATTCTTTGGAACGCTACATTCAGATGGGTATATCTTTCCTTTCTCCTTTGCCTTTCACTTCTCTTCTTTTCTCAGCTATTTGTAAGGCTTCTTCAGACAAGCATTTTGCCTTTTTGCATTTCTTTTTCTTTGGGATAGTTTTGATCACTACCTCCTGTATAATGTTACAGACCTCTGTCCATAGTTCTTCAGGCTCTGTCTATCAGATCTAACCCCTTGAATCTGTTTGTTTATGTATATATATAAGGTGTGAGGGAGCTTCCCTGTTGATGCAGTGCTAAAGAATCCACCTCCACCCAGGAGACGTGGCTTCGATCCCTGGGTCAGCAATATACCCTGGAGAAGGAAATGGCAACCCACTCCAGGATTTTTACTTGGAAAATCCCATGGACAGAGGAGCCTGGGGGGCTACAGTCCATGGTGTCACAAGATTCAGACATGACTTAGTGACTAAACCACCACCACCAAATAAAAAATTATCTGCCATGTAATACAGTCACATAATTTCATCAGCATATTTCACTTGTAATTTTATATATAAATTTGATCCCATCACCTTCCACAAACCAACTTCTACTGACTTAATTTGTTTGAATAGTGCCACCTAATTACCCAAGCATTAGTAAACCAACAACTGCACTGTAGTCTAAAGTTTAAAACATCTGGTGATACAGATGATATCTCTCTTATGTGGTAAATTATTGCAAAAAATGTTAATGTTTGAAAGAAGCTTGAAAACATGGTGGAAAAGCATCGGAATAACACGCTTCTGGATTTAAATCCCAGTTTAGCTCAGTTCAGTTCAGTTCAGTCGCTCAGTCGTGTCCGACTCTCCGCGACCCCCTGACTCCACGCCAGGCCTCCCTGTCCATCACCAACTCCCGGAGTTCACTCAAACTCATGTCCACAGAGTTGGTGATGCCATCCAGCCATCTCATTCTCTGTCGTCCCCGTCTCCTCCCGACCCCAATCCCTCCCAGCATCAGAGTCTTTTCCAGTGAGTCAACTCGTCGCATGAGGTGGCCAAAGTACTGCAGTTTCAGCTTTAGCATCAGTCCTTCCAATGAACACCCGGGACTGGTCTCCTTTAGAATGGACTGGTTGGATCTCCTTGCGGTACAAGGGACTCTCAAGAGTCTTCTCCAACACCACAGTTCAAAAGCATCAATTCTTCGGCGATCAGCCTTCTTCACAGTCCAACTCTCACATCCATACATGACCATGGGAAAAACCATAGCCTTGACTAGACGGACCTTTGTTGGCAATGTAATGTCTCTGCTTTTTAATATACTATCTAGGTTGGTCATAACTTTCCTTCCAAGGAGTAAGCGTCTTTTAATTTCATGGCTGCAATCAGCATCTGCATAGCTACTTAGTTGTTTTTTCTTATCTTTCACAAACCAAAAGACCTAGCAGTTTAAAATTATTTTTTAAAGCATAATATCTACAGTAATGTCTCTGGAGGTATGAACATATGCGGACATGCATACACATACACACACATATAAAAACACATTTTTATCTGTGCTAGTGGCAAAACAGTGTACAGTTATGTGGTCCTTGCCATCAAGGAGCCCATGTCTGGCGAAGGAGGAAGGTGAGTATATCCATTTCCTATTGCTGCTGTAATAATTTGCTGTAAATTTAATGACTTGAAACAGCACACATATATTGTGATTCTGGGTATCAAGAGTTCAGTATCAGGCTCAGTGGGCTAAAATCAAGGTATGGACAGGGCTGTGTCCTTTCTGGAGACTTTAGGAGGAAATCTATTGTCTTGTCACTTTTAGTTTTGGGAAACTACAATCTTGGCTCATGTTTCCATCTTCATCTTTAAAGCCAGGAGTGTAGCACCTCCCAATTTGTCTGTTACATGCCTGCCTCTATCTTAATAAGAATCCTTTGATCATAATTGTGCCCATTTGGATAACCCAGGATCTTCTCCTTATCTTGATATCCTTAACTTAATCACATCTGCAAATTCCTTTTTGCCATGTAAGGCACCATATTCACAGCTTCCAGGGATAAGGGTCTGAAATCTCAAGGGTCGTTATTTAACCTAGCAAGGTAAGTAAATAAAACAGTGCAGTGAACACGACAGTGGAAAGAAAAGAAAAGCAACATAGACTGGGGAAAGGAGTTATGACGTGTTCTTGGGATATGAGTTATCTGACTGCATGTTGAACACATAGAATTGAGTCACCTAATAAAAGGTGGAGAAAGAGTTCCTGACAAAATGGAGCAGCATGTTCAATTAACTGAAAGTTGTTCAATATTGGAGAGAAAAAAGATATGTCTGGAGATTAATAAAAGAGGTGATTGGAGAAGTAGTCTGAGAGTAGATCATGAATGAGTTGGATGCCATGCTTTGGAATATGAATTATAATCTAACCATGATGGGATTAAGCATAATGATAATGTGGAACTATTATTGGTGCTTCAAGAGGAGGAGGATAAAATATTATCTGTTTTTATTTTTTAAACATCACTTTGAGAAGAAGGAGGTGAGAAGAATATTGGTACCACTGGGGAGAATGGGTTAGAGTGGGGTGAGACTGAAGTAGATACCAGAAAGAGCTAATGTAGTAGTCAAGGAGGCAGTGTTAAGATCTGAACTAGGACAGTGGCCATGTGGGCCAAAGAGCAAAGCTCGATTCAAGAAATGTCAGCCAGATAATGATGTTGAAATCTTTAGATTTAGTCAGATGCTTTTAAAATCATTATTATTTGTCATATTGAAGAGGGAAATTTCTGAGAAGCACACATTTTCAATAGAAATCTAATTAAGAAAGGACAGAATAGCACATCTGGATAGCATAGTTGAATTGTAGGCAGATGGTAACCCACTCCAGTATTCTTGCCTGGAGAATCCCATGGACGGAGAAGCCTGGTAGGCTACAGTCCACGGGGTCGCAAAGAGTCGGACACGACTGAGCGACTGAACGGAACGGAAAGAAGTTTGACAGACCACACACTTGAAATGTAGCCCTAAAAGGAGCAAGAAAAAATGACATTATGTGAAAAAAATAATGGGATGTACTTGGCTATTTACAAATGAATAAAGATAACATTTTCCATTTGATCATTTTGTCAACTTGGTCGAGCAAATCAGAAATTAAAAGCACAAGTTTTCTTTCTTTCAAGATGACAACATCTTGTCTGAAAGTTCTCCACTGGAGGGGCTATTTAAACTGTCAACTGTAGAAAACAATTTGTGGAAGTTCAGGTTTAGGGAGGCTATAAAGACACCATTACATTGAGTTTATTGTTCGTAGTTTGTTTTATGTACTGTAAGGGCACATTGTTAGTATTATCATGAGTTGTTTTGTAACTTAAAATTTCTCTAGAGGGGAATATGATTTAATGTTCTCAAGAGTAACATCATAAAACCACATTTGGTAGTAATTTTTTATTTTTAACAATAGCAGACTTCATACGCCAGTGCTCATACAGCAGACCATAAAAATGCAGTCTTAGTGGAAATATTCTTTTCCTGAAGAGCTACTTAGAGATATTCTTCAACCATGGGAATTGTTCATGGGCATGTGTTCAAACATATCACCATGATGAATTGTGTCAAGGGAAATCAGCACCCCAATAATGTGTTAAAATGGGTCTCTGATTCCAGAATCACATAAAAACCTTGAAGAAGTGGATGGCTGAAGTTGATGTTTTCTTGAAAGAGGAATGGCCTGCCCTTGGAGATTCAGAAATTCTTAAAAAACAGCTGAAGCAGTGCAGAGTAAGATTTTTTATATGACACTTCTTTATATGAAGACTTTGATATGGAAACTATTATTAGTGATATCAATGGCTCTGAACCAGGGACAATTTTGTCCCTCTAGGGGACATTAAGCAATGTCTGGAGACATTTTCATTTGTCTCAACTTGAGGTGGGGTACATGCTGTTGGCTTTAGAGGACAGGGACATATCTTAATATCCTGCAATGCAAAGAACAGCACTGCACAGCAAAGAATTACCCCGTCCAAAAGGACAATAGTGCCAAGGTTGAGAAACTGGGCTAAATAAGAGAGAAATAAACAAAATATTTGCTTTTATTCAACACTCACTTTACATTATTATTTTGATATAGCATGCAGTTTAAGCTAAAGGTAAATGATTTTTTTTGAGTTACTTGTTATATTTTATTACAGATTGTCAGTAAAACTATGTTGCTCTTTCCATGTATGTCACACTGTAATATAATATAAGACATATATTTTGAAATAATATTTATTATGCCATTGTCATGCAGTGGGAGGAGAACAGTCTAGCTCTTTCGAGAACTTTCTTTGTGAATAAAAGCTTTAAAAGCAAATCTGTTTTATCAATAACCTTCACAGCATCTTGCTATAAACTGCTGCAGTATACTATGTTGGAAAATCAAACCTCCTTCAAAAATAGTATTTTATAAAGCTCATCGTCGTTGCACTGTTTTTGAATATAAAGTATTAAGTTTATTTACTTTGGTAGCTAATATAAGTAGACTATAGATATATAATTCCCCATTTCATTCATGCCATAAAAAATGAACAATTTTTGCAGCATGTATTTCAGATTTTAAAGGGCAAAATTCATGTGTAGTGTCATGATTCCTAATTATATATTTCTGTGTAGCTATGTTGCATTTCTAATTGTTGGGGTAATTTTTTCGGTTAACTTAAATTGAGTTGTTTCCTTAGCTTTTAGTCAGTGATATTCAGACAATCCAGCCCAGTCTAAACAGTGTCAATGAAGGTGGACAGAAAATAAAAACTGAAGCAGAGCCAGAGTTTGCTTCTAGACTGGAGACAGAGCTCAGAGAACTTAATACTCAATGGGATTACGTATGTCGACAGGTATGTCCCATCTCTTTTACGTTAGCTTGCTTCATTTTAATTATGATTTCTTAATGTCTCCCTTTACCATGGCCCTTTTAAAAAGTTCAGTCTCTGTGTTGATGCTTTAAAGCATGGTTAAGTAAAACTAGCCTTTGTCTAGCATATAAATTATTTTCATAGTATATATTTAAATAGTGTATATTCATCTTATTGGAAGTTCTAAAATGGTCTTATTGAATACAGCTGTCATTCTGAACAATAAATCCCTTTTCTTAGGCATCATTTTTCTTGAATCTTTTCTCCAAAAGGCTGTGAAACTTAATACATGTAATTGGATCAACAAAGATAGTTTACAGTTCTATACTTGATACAGAAATAAAATGAATGAGTAATGCATGCATATGTACAAATATAAATATGTTTCACTTTTGATTATAAGATTGACGAGTTTGACTTCTTCAATACATCTTTTCCAATAAATGGATTAAGATTGGGAAATAGTTGAGAACAGCTTACAGTTCTCAACAGTAAATATAAGATAAATGTACATTCATATCTGAGTTCCTCATTTTTATATGGAAGAGTGTTTTATAGATACTTATTTACAATTTCAAGATTAAATTGCAGAAGAGTAAATATTATAGGCAAGTAGCATACATCAAATACTTCTGGTTCAAAAGTGAAATTTTGACCTAAAGCAGTGATTATTTTTTAATACACCAATACCTTTTTTGAAGTTAATGAGAGGTTTCACTTTATGTGTATTAGAGTCAGTCAGTCTTTCGTTATTTCTAAGTAACCTTTCAAAGTTGAAAAGAAATCATGCCAAAAGGCAAAAACTAAATTTGAAAAAGAAAGAAATTGAGCCGAGGAAAAGTCAAGGCAAGTCACCCAGCTAATACCATCACTGACAAATGCTCAACTGTTCTATTAACTCACCAATGAGACAGCCCGGGGTCAGCTAGCTTGCATTCTTCTCCTGGAGTAAGTCGGTTCTAGAAGGGATGTTAAGGAAAAAAAATAATATTACTTAGAGAATAGAGTATATCATTGATGTTTTCCTGGAAGGCCAGTATGAAAAGGATTTGTTTGTTGAATGTTTTTAGTTGAAGAATAGAAAGAGCAGCACCAATTTATTTAGAGCAAGGGAGGAAACAATAGCAAAAAAAAAAATCTTTATGAGACATCGGGTGGGAAAGAAGAGTCATTAATTTTCTTATAAAGCACAGTGAGGATTTACTATTCCTACCAAGTACAATGGGGAGCTATTAGATGTTTAGGTATAGGAGTGACATCATGTAAATATTTGCTATATATTCCTCTTATATGAAAAGACTGAAAGGGCATGAGTGGAAGCATGTAGGAATTACAGTTGTTCAGGTAGGAAATAATACTGGCAAATAACAGGGGGAATATTAGTGGAGATTGAGAGACACAAAGAAATTTAAAATGTATAATCCTCTTGTGACACTGTGTTTGGTTGACTGTCCAAACCTCTTCCAATAATTTTCCAAGTTCTTCCACAGAGACAGAGGTGATTTGAATTCTTGTTGCTCTGTTTCATTACTGTTTATTGTTTTTATGTATATTTTCCCATTATACAGTAAGTAGCATGAGGAAGGGGGTGTGTTATTCTAGGCAAACTAAACCAAAGTGCTTGTGTCAGTCAACCTTTGTAGAAACTCTGTACTTCCTGGCCACCTCCAGCAAGCTTATCCCAATGTGATTATTGATTTTTCTTGTTTCTTCTAACCAATTAGGCAAGTTCTTCCTTGTTGCATTTTTGATCAGGGCTTTCACACTCACTTCCACAATCATTACTCTTACTGCTAACAACGCATTCCTTTCTTGATTTTATGTTTTATTAGACCCCGTTAGAAATGGCAGTACTTGATGAAAGATAAGGCTTGTGGAAAGTTCAGGGTGACAGAGAGGGAGGGATCAAAGCATATTCAGAGTTTTCTGTTTTGAGCAACAGTGTTGGATACCGCACCTTCTATGAAAGAAGGAAAAACTGTGTGCTAAGGGAGAAGCACAATTGACCAGCTTGGTAGAATGATCAGTGCTTCTACTTTGGTCATGTTGATTTTGGAGGAGTATACAGTCAAAATGCATCTGGAATCCAAGTGGGGTATTTAAACTGAGCATATAAACTATATACACAGAAATAAAGATAACCTCTATGTAACTCCTATCTGACAATGAAAGAATTTGTCAGACCCACCCTCCCTCTGAATTTTTTGCTAAATCAGATGAAATAAGAACTCTTATGGATGGGGAAGACTTCCTTGTGGATGGAGAGGCAAACAATGTGTAGCGGCAGAGGCTCTGGAACCAGGTTGCCTGGATTTAGATCTTGTCCCCACCATAAGCTACCTCTGTGAGCCTGGAAAAGTCACTTTATCTCTGCACTTCAGTTTCCCACTCTTTAGAGTGTGATGATACTACTACTTACTTTATAAGAATTTTAACATTCTTCTATAGTTAAATGAGTTTGGGTGTATAAGGTGTGTAGATCTATATCTAGCACAGAGTAACTGTGATGTACATACTTGTTCAATATAAACAAGGAGAGATGAAATAGACATAAAGCTGCATATATAAAATTATAAAATATGTGTAATTTCTAAATAATGTATAGATACATATTTCAATTATTGGTGACTATAAACTTAGAGTTACCAAGAAACACTGGATTGAGTGGCAAGGCGGGTGCCATTCTGGCACCTTTCAGATCATTATCTTTCTCTGACTCAGTACATCTTTTGGGTTCAGTCATCCACAGACCCCTGGGTCACTCTGCCTCATTCCTTATGTATTTTAACACCTAACACTGTTACTCCTGTCCTAATTCTGGGTGATTTCAGTATCTTCTTAGATGGTTCTTCCCATTCCTGAGCCCTCAGTTACTTAATACCCACTCCAATGATTTTCATCTTCTACTCTGCCTCAGCCACTCACTCCCAACTTCATAACCTAGACAATGTCTCTAGCACTAATGTCTTTATAATTTCACTCTTAAGCGTCCTGCCCTTCAGCCTCCAGCCTATACACAATACAGCCACTGTGGAGCCTGTATGGAGATTCCTCAGAATTAAAAGAGAGCTGCCTGAGGATCTAGCACTCCCACTTCTGGGTGTATTTCCAAAGGAAACAAAATCAGAATTTCTCAAAGAGATGTCTGTACACCCAAATTCATTGCAGCATTACTCACAATAGCCAAGATAAGGAGACAACCTAAGTGCTGGTCAGGGAGAAACACATAAAGAAGATTAAGTGTGTGTGTGTGTGTGTGTGTACATATATGCATACACACATACATACATGGCTTGAAGCTCAACATTCAGAAAACAAAGATCATGGCATCTGGTCCCATCACTTCATGGGAAATAGATGGAAAAACAGTGGAAACAGTGTCAGACTTTATTTTTTTGGGCTCCAAAATCACTGCAGATGCTGATTGCAGCCATGAAATTAAAAGACGCTTGCTCCTTGGAAGGAAAGTTATGACCAACCTTGATAGTATATTAAAAAGCAGAGACATTACTTTGCCAACCAAGGTCCATCTTGTCAAGGCAATGGTTTTTCCCGTTGTCATGTATGGATGTGAGAGTTGGACTGTGAAGAAGGCTGATCGCCAAAGAATCGATACATATAGACAAAGGAGTATTATTCTGAGAAAGAAGGAAAGCCTGTGATTTGCAACAACCTGGGTGAAACTTGAGGGTATTATATTAGGTGAAATAAATCAGATAGAAAAAAAGCAAATACAGTCTTATCTCAATTAAACATGGAATCTAAAAAAGCCAAACTCAAGAGAGTAGAATGGATATTACTAGGGCTTGGAGAGTGAGGGAGATGAAGAGATTCTGGTAAAGTGGTGCAGACTTCTCATTTATGATGAGGGAGTCCTTGGGCTCTCAAATTCCACGGACAGTAAAGCCTGACAGGCTACAGTCCATGGGCCTGCAAAAAGTCAAACACACCTGAGTGACCAACCACACACATAGCACAGTTACAGTATGACGACTATAGCTGACAATTCTGTATTATATAAAGTATTTTATAATTTCTTTACATATGAACCTTGCTGGGAGAGTAAATCTTTAATGTTTTCATAATAAAAAGAAAAATGGTAATTATGTGTGATGATGAAGGCATCCTGTTGTAATCATTTCACAATAGGTGTATGTACCTTAAATAGCGTTTTATGTCAATTGTATTTTAACAAAGGCTAGGGGGGAGTGGAGTGGGGTCGGACAGTGCTGAATGTTAGATTTACAAATTCTGGAACAGGAAACATGAAGAACTTTCTGTTTTATGAAGTGGTTGATGCAGTGTAATCTGCTGAAACTGCAGGGGTGGATTGGGCAATTTCAGGCTAGACAGTTGGCATTACTCAGGTAATAAAGGTGAAGGAGAAAGTATGATTTTAACCTCAACCTTTCCACAGAAATCCTTCTAAAATGTGAAACCACAAAAAATTTATCTCTTTCTGATCAGTTGTAGAGCAGAATGTTAAATTTGGAAAAGACCTTGGAAATCATCTAGTCCAACTTTTAGGTTAGTTAGGAAGTCGAGATAAGTGGAGTGATGTTTGCAGATTCACTTAGCTTGTTAGTGATTGACTCCAGGCATCCTGATTCCGAAGCTGGTGTTTTTTCCAGTGCACTCGTTCTGTCACTTCAAAACGACTTCCTGCTTTTCTTTCCTTTTAAAATCACTCCTGATCCCTTTTTTCTGGTTCATTTTATAGCATGCATTATATATATAGTTTTTTGCTACAAGTCTTTGGCTAAGTTTTGTTAGTCATTCTAATATTATTGCCACTGTGCCAACCACCTCCAAAGATTATAGCAGCATATCCAAGTAGAAATTTAACAGCTTGTTTACTTGGGCTTATTATAGGTTCAATGACTATGCAAAATCATTTTTGTACTTTAGTATAATTGTTAGATATGTAGTTCTAGCTGTGTTATAATGAAACATTTACTTACATTTCAATAGGTCAAGTTCTACATTCTCCTAGGAGAGTAAAGTACTTTAAGTAGCTTTAATTTAACTACATTAGGCTCACGGTAGTTGTAAAGTATAAGGGAAATTAACATGAACATGGTACTGCATATATTTTATATTTGGTAAAGTACCATGAAAATGTTTTTATTAAAACTATGCCTTTTATATTAAGACTTTAAATTACAGCTGTATTTTTTTTAAGAAATAAAACCTTTATTGCATACATCCTTCCATAGACATAAGAAGAAACATTGCTCTAGTCATTTAATAAACCAGCATGACCATAGTTCTAACATCTGACAAGGAGAGTGATAAAAAAGAAAATTACAACAAACCCATTCATAAGTAAAAGATGCACCTCTACTTAATCCCAGAGAGAAGAATAACATCGTTTGAGTAGAGTTATTTTTTAAGATAAAAGAGATGCACTATATATTGTTATTCTAATACTAAATTGAAATTTTCCCTCTGTGTTACAGCAGAGTACTTTGTATAAGCTATCAACATGCATGATCTCTTGGGTATTTTAAGTTTTGCTATCTTTCTAGTTAATAAGTAATGCATTCTGTTATAAAGTTAGTATTTCAGAAACATATGAGACTTTATAAAGCAAGAGTCCTATCACACATGCTTTTTTACACCTTTTTTAAATGTAAAATTATATAATAGTTTTTGCTTCAGTACAGATGTGTCAGTGATCCATGGTATCCCATTATGTATGTGTACATGTGTATCCCACAATTTATTTAACTAATCTTCCATGAAAGCACCTTTGGGTTTGTTTTCAATATGTTGCTATCTTCAAAGCTGAATAGTGGATAAGCAACTATGTACCCATCGTTTTTTGTTTTTTTTTTAATTTATTTATTTTAATTGGAGGCTAATTAGTTTATATTATTGTATTGGTTTTGCCATACATTGACATGAATCTGCCCGGGTGTACATGTGTTCCCCATCTTGAACCCCCCTCCAACCTCCCTCCCTATCCCATCCT
This sequence comes from Moschus berezovskii, assembly GCF_049115385.1. NCBI lineage: Eukaryota > Metazoa > Chordata > Mammalia > Artiodactyla > Moschidae > Moschus > Moschus berezovskii. The sequence goes on along the minus strand of NC_142488.1, from coordinate 30,379,412 downwards.
TCTGGGTCATCCCAGTATGTGGAAGAGTAGGCTCAAATTGATGAACATTAAGGCATTTAATGCATTTTGCCAGTTTACTGTCTAAAAGGTTTTACTGTGGTGTATATTTTCCTCAACAGGTATGAAACCTTTGTTTTCCCACATCCCTGCTCAAACTTGGCATTCTAATTAGTCTTTTTTGAAAATATAATAATTTAACTTCATTTGCTATTATTTAACTATAAATGCTACTGAGCATCTTTTCACATATATATGGCCTCATTTTAATTTTATTTCTATGAATTACATGACTGTATCTTTTATTCATTTTCCTTTTTTATGAGAGTTTTCTATAGGTATATGATTATTAAGTTCCTAGGATATTTGAGGAGAAGGCAATGGCAACCCACTCCAGTGTTCTTGCCTGGAGAATCCCAGGGATGGGGGAGCCTGGTGGGCTGCCGTCTATGGGTTCACACAGAGTCAGACATGACTGACGTGACTTAGCAGCAGCAGCAGCAGCAGGATATTTGAAATTGTAAAATGGCATCAAAGAGTGCAAAGAATTTCTACTTCTATGTATGCCAATAAATTCAGTTTTCCAACTGAAACGTATCATGAAAAAAAAGTTTTTCTTTACTCTCCATTTGCAGAAATGAATTTCCATATACAACAGCTAAATTGTGGTCTTAGGGGAATCTGTTCATTATGCCAAGTAAATGTTTATATCTTATTTTAGCACTTATGTGAAATTAAGTGTATCCAATTGCCATGAGTTATTTTCTTCACTCATGTAAGCTATTTACTTCTAGCTTCATCTTTTCCAAGCTTTCTATTATTTACAGACTCGTCAATAATAGTATAATGATAATGTTTTACGACTTTCAATATTCATGCTTTACTTATTGGTTTGTTTTATGGAAGGTCTATGCCAGAAAGGAGGCCTTAAAGGGAGGCTTGGATAAAACTGTAAGCCTTCAGAAAGATTTGTCAGAGATGCATGAATGGATGACACAAGCCGAAGAAGAATACCTAGAGAGAGATTTTGAATATAAAACCCCAGATGAATTACAGACAGCAGTTGAAGAGATGAAGGTAAGAGAAACCAGATAAAACAGATTGTGATTCTGCACAGTCTACTCTTCTCTTGGTTTAATAGTAGAGGTTGCTTTTTGATTGATTTAGCTTCAACTTTGATATGCATTGTATAGAATGCTTAAACTTTTTATTTATTAATTTTATGTATTGTGGTCAAAACATAAATATTGATAATCACAGTTTGGAGCATTTTCCCCTTGAAACTATGTATTATTAAGAGATTAGACTCAGCTACTCATATCAGATGTTTCTAGCCGATGCAAATTCAAACTGGAAAAGTGTCAAAGTGTTGGTGAAATGACAGTTGAAAATGTCAATAGGCTTTGTTGATTTGGTGCTTTAAAGGGGTTTCTTACAATTTGGCAGTACTAAATATTTCAGCTGATGGTCTTTAATATGGTTAAAAGGACTGTATTTACATGAGCTTCTCTTGAAACAGTAAGATAAAATAAATAACATTGATTTAGGACCAAGGAAACTGGTATATAGTTAGGACTTGCAGGTGAAGCCAGGTAATTGAATCTACACAATGGCATTGTAGTATGGCCCTGGGCAACTCAGTAGTCAGTGTAATCCTCTTATGTTTTCATGTATAAATCATCTCATTTCATAACTTGAAAGTATGAACTGAAAAATAAAACTTGCATGTAAGTAAATCGCCTACCTCAGAGTGAGCACTCAATGATTTGCAGCTATAATGATAAATATTATCTTCACATAGTAGCAATCACACATTATTTAACATTAGCCTAGGTTAACTATTAATAGATACTTGTTTGGTTTGAAGCCTCATGACAGAGCAAAATCATTTTAGAGCCAAACACTTGGGTTTAAAACCTGCTTTGACCCCTTGCCAACTGTGTAACCTTGGGTAAGTCACATAAACCCAGTGAACTTTCATTCCCTTGTTTGTGATCTGGATATCAAAATACCTTTTTTTCAGAATCATGTGAAAGGTGAAACATGAAAGTCCTAATGTAATACACAAAATAGATGTCCCAAACTAGTTAATTATTATTATTATTTTTATTATCATTGCTGCAAGGTAACAAATTAATTATATGTACTTTATTATATAGTTTATATGATTATTCAGTGAGTACTGTAATTAAGAGCAGAATGTACTCACATGAAGTGAGTACAGATGTTTAACTGTATTTTACAGATTTTACAGATATCTAAACTCAGATGTTTAAATATCAGAGGTATATTATGGCTTTAGTTACATGTAGAAAATAAAATTAAAATATAGAAGAATGACTATATTTGGGAAACAGTGTCTAGAGTATTAAAAGCTAGAAAATCATTCTCATCTAATAATATCATACATTATTTATCATGAAATATTAATAAATTCATGAATTCATTCATTTATCAAGAAATATTATATACTTACTATGTCAAGCACCCTTCTAGACATAGAATATAGTAGTGAGCAATACATTAAATCCACCTGACTTCTTAGAATTTGCATTCTCGTTGGTGATGGGGCAGGCAAAGAATGGAGAAATAAACTCATTTGAGATCATGAGAATTTGCCTAAAAATAAGTCAATGTTATGAAATAAATCATAAAGTCTAGTTGGGAGTTGAGGGTGGTGAGATGCTGTTTTACAAAGGGTTGATATGTAGGGTATTTGTGAGGAATTATATTTAAAATGAGATACGAATCAGAAAAAGGCAACCTTACAGAAATATTATCGGGGCACATTCCAGTCAGAGGGAAGAGTTCCTGCAAAGACCCTAAGGCTATCTGGGAAGAGAATGAAGCCCACTTACCTGAAGAGAGTAAAACAGGACAAATGACCTCAGATGATTTGGAGAGGCAAAGTAGGTATCTGCTGACACAGCAGATTTGTGGGACATGGAGGGGTTTTCATTCTAAGTGAAATGGCAGAGCCATCAGGAGGTCAATAATTATTTTAGGTTTGACTGTGGGGAGGTCACCATGAGGAAAGTTACATCATTACAGAATATGAGAGCTGGAGTATACTTTGAAAGGAAACTTGTTTACACTTCTCTTTGTTGGTCAGAAAACAGATATTCCTAGATAGGTCAAATAGTTTACTCCTAGGCATTGGATTTATCTGAATATATTTCCCTCTATCCCTATTCCTTTCTAAGCCACTCTATCATATGCCATCTCATTCCATTCCATACTGTGGTGTAAAGCATGTGCCTCCCCATTACCTTTGGCCTCACATCTCAGCCCTTCATGGCTGTTCTTACCATCGCTTCCTATACTGTGTAGCCACTGCTTCAGGTTCCAAAGTAGATAACCAGCAGTCAGCGCGCGTTCAGCTGTTCTGTGTTTCCCAGTTGCTGTGTTTGTCTCTGGCCCTCTTCCCTCATTCTCTGAACCCTTTGCTTATCTGGCTAACTGTTCAGTCAGATCCCTTTTTCTTTTCCAGTACAGGAGAGTAGACTGTCTCAAATTTAAAACTAATTTATAAAAAATCCCTCACATGAGTGGCCCAGCCCCTCGGTCCACATTGATTTGCATGTTTAAAAAACTGATCTAGTTACAACATTGGTACTTATGGGCATAATAGTGAAAAGAGGAGCAGCTCAGACAGCCTGGGCCAGTAGCAGCAAAGGGAGTTGGCGTTTTCTGGTCTTCTGTCTGCCAGTCAAGGTAATCGCTTTGTCTGTCTCCCTACACAAAAGGGAGTGATAGAACTTTGTCCAGGCCTTCACCTGTGCTCGTGTTGAGAGCACATTTATCTTTATTGCTGGAAGAGAGTGATACACCTACTTTGGCATCTCTCCTCAATATACTCAGATAAAAAGTAGAGATTTTCTTCTGTTTCTTTACTTTCTGCTGCTATATTTTACTTGATAACCCTGTTTTTTACTTTTTTCTCTGTAAACAATTTTTTTTATATTAGCATCTAGGAGCCAAGGGAAGTGTTTGATTAGAAACATCTTATTCCAAATGTCTTTAGGAGGCCTGCAGTAAGTCTAATTTGAAATTTTATATCAATCCCTTTTTAAAAAATTCTTGAATTTCAGTTTTTCACTATTTTCTTTTTAATTTTTTTCTTTTTTTATACCATGTTAACTCCAGTCCTAGGGTTTACCTGGACTTCAGTTCAGTTGCTCATTTGTGTCCAACTCTTTGTGACCCTATGGACTGCAGCATGCCAGGCTTCCCTGTCCATCACCAACTCCCAGAGCTTGCTCAAACTCATGTCCATCAAGTTGGTGATACTATCCAACCATCTCAACCTCTTTTGTCCCCTTCCCCTCCTGCCTTCAATCTTTCCTGGCATCAGTCTTTTACAATGAGTCAGTTCTTCACATCAAGTGGCCAAAGTATTGGAGCTTCAGCTTCAGCATCAGTCCTTCCAGTGAATATTCAGGACTGATTTCCTTTAGGATTGACTGACTGGTTGGATCTCCTTGCAGACCAAGGGACTCTCAAGAGTCTTCTCCAACACCACAGTTCAAAAGCATCAATTATTCGGTGCTCAGCCTTCTTTAAAGTCCAACTCTCACATCCATACATGACTACTGGAAAAACCATAGCTTTGACTAGATGGACCTTTGTTGGCAAAGTAATGTCTCTGCTTTTTAATATGCTGTCTATGTTTGGTTATAGTTTTTCTTCCAAGGACCAAGTGTCTTTTAATTTCTGGCTGCAGTCACCATCTGCAGTGATTTTGGAGCCCAAGAAAATAAAATCTGTCATTGTTTCCATTGTTTCCCCATCTATTTGCCATGAAGTGATGGGACCGGATGCCATGATATTAGCTTTCTGAATGTTGAATTTTAAGCCAGCTTTTTCACTCTCCATTTTCACCTTCATCAAGAGGCTCTTTAGTTCCTCTTCTCTTTCTGCCATAAGGATGGTATCACCTGCATATCTGAGGTTACTGATATTTCTTCCAGCAATCTTGATTTCAGCTTGTGCTTCATCCAGCCTGTCATTCTGCATGATATACTCTGCATATAAGTTAAATAAGCAGGGTGACAATATACAGCCTTGACGTACTCCTTTCCCAATTTGGAACCAGTTTATTGTTCCATGTCTGGTTCTAACTGTTGCTTCTTGACCAGCATACAGATTTCTCAGGAGGCAAGTAAGGTGGTCTGGTATTCCGGTCTCTTTAAAATACCTTCACTTAATATCCATGTATTTGCTGTTCTCATTCTATGGGGGGCAGGTTAGAGCAATGATTCTCGCAGTGGAGTGAGCATCAGAATCACTTCGGGGGCTATTAAAACAGAGTTATATGGCCAACCCTAGGGTTTCTGATTTAGTGAATCTAGGCTGGACCCTGAGAATTTTAATTTGTAAAAAGTTTCTAGTTCATGCCCAGGAGTAAGTTTGGTGGCTCCAAGGAACCATACTTAGAGAACCGTTAGTTCAAGATATTGGCAATGAAAGATGTCTGAGCTTATGATGCTTAGCTTCATAGAAATATATGGAACAGGGGACTTCCCTGGTGGTCCAGTGGTTAAGAATCTGCCTTGCAATGCAAGGACACAGGTTTGATCCTTTGTCCGTGAAGATGCCATATGCCATGGAGCACCTAAGCCCATATAACACACTACTGAGTCAGCACTCTAGAACCCATGAGCTGCGACTGCTGAGCGCACACACTGTTTCTACTGAAGCCCATGTGCCTAGAACCTGTGCTCCACAACAAGGGAAGCCATCACAATGAAAAGTCTGCATGCTGCAACTAGAAAAAGCCCACGTGCAGCAATGAAGACCTACCACAGCCAAAAATAAGTGAATAAATCTTTAGCTACCACTTGTGAGGAGGATTATGCCTAAACTATACCATTTAGTTTTCTGTCTTTAGAATGTAGACATCATCAAACTCAAATCCAAATCCTACAACTCATTTGAATACCCTCTTAATCATATAACCCATGGTTGCCCATGGTGTGTATTCTCCCTCATCACCAAAAGTAATAAACTCAGCTTGTTCAACTGTGAGAGTGTTGCTGTGGATTACTCTGAAGACTAACCTTGAGATGAGCTTTCAAGTCTAAGTATAGTGGAGAACTTGCTCATGATCTCCTTTTCTCATATCTTCTCTAAACCTTTTGAAGTTATAAAACTGATTTTTTAAAAAAAGAATTTATGAACTTCTAAATAGCAAGGGGAAATATTTCTCATTATGCACTTTTGATAGTTGCATGGGTTGTTCGTAACTTGTATAAAATGTAGTTTCATTCACTGGATGCACTGGATCATGCTTCTCCTCCCCATGGAGGATTTGAGATGGGAATAAGACAAGCTGTGTGAAAGAAGACGTGCAACTCCCAGGATGATTTACTTTAAACCCACTGAAACTCAGTTCTTGGATGTATAACATAAAGAAAACAAAACTCATTTCACACGATTTTGTTAAAGATCCAGTGAGTTCACACAAATAACATGTCATGGCACACAGCAGCACACACTGAGTGATTAGTATTTCTCAAAGTCTCTTTAATGCTAAAGTTACAATAGCCAAAATATGATTTGTGTCAAACAAATCCCATGCTCAGTGTCAAAAAACAGATTTATTTTAGAATTTTGAAATAAAATTTCAATTGATTAAAATCAGTGAAGGAAGTAATTTAATAGTCAAAAGAGCTTGCATTTGCCATCATATTTTATACATTTTAAGGCATTATGGGCCTAAATCCAAAGACATAACAGGACCGTGTAGAAAAGTAGAAAGGCGTTTTATAGCTGACTTTGTCCATTTACCTGCGAGAACCGGAATTTCTTTACCTGAGGGCTTCTGAGGCCACCGAATCCCACTTTTTCCACCTGAGTCTGGCGTCACATACCAGGAAATTAACATTTCCCCAACAGTGTTCAACCAATGATGGGAGATGGTGTGTGAATTTCTCAGTGTCCTCACCCTCGAGTAGGATAAACCTGAGCCATGTGTTTCCTGTGCTTCCCAGGTGGCTTAGTGGTAAAGAATCTGCCTACCAATGCAGGAAGACGTGGGTTTGATCTCTAGGTCGGGAAGATCCCCTGGAGAAGGAAATGGAAACCCACTCCAGTATTCTTGCCAGGAAAATCCCATGGACAGAGGAGCCCAGCAGTCTACAGTCCATGGGGTCGCAGAGTTGGACATGACTGAACAACTGAACACACACACACACACACACATACACACACACGTACACATGTTTTATAGACCTTCCTAGCATGATTAAACTTGTCACCAACAGCAGTTGCTGGGTTTAATAAATATACCCTTCCAATCTCCATTCTTTTTCCATTTCCCACCTCCCTACCACTATTTCCTTCACATCACACATAAATGACTTACGCTTGAAAGCTCATCTCAAGGTTAACCTTCATAGTAACACACAGACCAACAGCAATGCTCTGCAGTTGTACAAGTTGAATTGATTACTTTGGCAGTGAGGGGGAGTACACAACATAGGCCACCATGAGCTATATGAGTAAGAGGGTATTCATACCTGTTGTAGGATTTGGATTTATGTTAGATGATTTAAGGGAGGGTTGATTTATTTATTTATTTTTATTCTTTTTTTAATTTTTATTTTTATTGGAGACTATTTTACAATATTATATTGGTTGGTTTTGCCATACATTGACATGAATCTGCCCCGGGTGTATATGAGTTCCCCCTCCCGAACCCCCCTCCCACCTCTCTCCTCCCCTTATCCTCCCTCTGGGTCATCCCCGCATACCAGCCCCGAGCATCCTGTAACATGCATTGACCCTGAACTGGCGATTCGTTTCCCATATGATAATATACATGTTTCAATGCCATTCTCCCAAACCATCCCACCCTCACCCTCTCTCACAGAGTCCCAAAGACTGTTCTATACATCTGTGTCTCTTTTGCTGTCTCGTATACAGGGTTATCATTTGCATCTTTCTAAATTCCATATATTTGTGTTAGTATATTGTATTGGTGTTTTTCTTTCTGGCTTACTTCACTCTGTATAATAGGCTCCAGTTTCATCCACCTCATTAGAACTAGTTCAAATGCATTCTTTTTAATGGCTGAGTAATACTCCATTGTATATATGTACCAAAGCTTTCTTATCCATTCATCTGCAGATGGACATCTAGGTTGCTTCCATGTCCTGGCTATTATAAACAGTGCTGCAATGAACATTGGAGTACATGTGTCTCTTTCAATTCTGGTTTCCTCGGTGTGTATGCCCAGGAGTGCGATTGCTGGATCATATGGCAGTTCTGTTTTCAGTTTTTTGAGGAATCTCCACACTGTTCTCCATAGTGGCTGTACTAGTTTGCATTCCCACCAACAGTGTAAGAGGGTTCGCTTCTCTCCACACCCTCTCCAGCATTTATTGCATGTAGACTTTTGCATAGCAGCCATTCTGACTGGTGTGAAATGGTATCTCATTGTGGTTTTGATTTGCATTTCTCTGATTATGAGGGATGTTGAGCATTTTTTCATGTGTTTGTTAGCCATTTTTATGTCTTCTTTGGAGAAATGTCTGTTTAGTTCTTTGGCCCATTTTTGATTGGGTCATTTATTTTTCTGGAATTGAGTTGCAGGAGCTGCTTGTATTGGAGAAGGCAATGGCAAGCCACTCCAGTAGTCTTGCCTGGAAAATACCATGGATGGAGGAGCCTGGTGGGCTGCAGTCCATGGGGTCGCTAGGGGTCGGACACGACTGAGCAACTTCACTTTCACTTTTCACTTTCACACATTGGAGAAGGAAATGGCAACCCACTCCAGTGTTCTTGCCTGGAGAATCCCAGGGACAGGGGAGCCTGGTGGGTTTCCGTCTATGGGGTCACACAGAGTCGGACACGACTGAAGTGACTTAGAAGCAGCAGCAGCAGCAGCTGCTTGTATATTTTGGAGATTAATCCTTTATCAGTTGCTTTATTTCCTTTTATTTTCTCCCATTCTGAAGGCTGTCTTTTCACCTTGCTTATAGTTTCCTTTGCTGTGCAGAAGCTTTTGATTTTAATTATGTCCCATTTGTTTATTTTTGCTTTTATTTCCAATATTCTGGGAGGTGGGTCTTGGAGAATCCTGCTGTGATTTATGTCAGAGCGTGTTTTTCCTACGTTCTCCTCTAGGAGTTTTATAGTTTCTGGTCTTACATTTAGCTCTCTAATCCATTTTGAGTTTATTTTGGTGTATGGTGTTAGGAAGTGTTCTAGTTTCATTCTTTTACAAGTGGCTGACCAGTTTTCCCAGCACCACTTGTTAAAGAGATTGTCTTTTCTCCATTTTATATTCTTGCCTCCTTTGTCAAACATAAGGTGTCCATAGGTGCGTGGATTTATCTCTGGGCTTTCTATTTTGTCCCATTGATCTATATTTCTGTCTTTATGCCAGTACCATACTGTCTTGATGACTGTGGCTTTGTAGTAGAGCCTGAAGTCAGGCAGGTTGATTCCCCCAGTTCCATTCTTCTTCCTCAAGATTGCTTTGGCTATTCGAGGTTTTTTGTATTTCCATACAAATTGTGAGATTATTTGTTCTAGTTCTGTGAAAAATATCGTTGGTAGCTTGATAGGGATTGCATTGAATGTATAAATTACTTTGGGTAGTATACTCATTTTCACAATATTTATTCTTCCAATCCACAAACATGGTATATTTCTCCATCTATTAGTGTCCTCTTTGACTACTTTCACTAGTGTTTTATAGTTTTCTATGTACAAGTCTTTTTTTTCCTCAGGTAGATATATTCCTAAGTATTTAATTCTTTTCGTTGCAATAGTGAATGGAATAGTTTCCTTAATTTCTCTATTTTCTCATTATTAGTGTATAGGAATGCAAGGGATTTCTGTGTGTTGATTTTATATCCTGCAACTTTACTGTATTCATTGATTAGCTGTAGTAGTTTTCTGGTAGAGTCTTTAGGGTTTTCTGTGTAGAGGATCATGTCATCAGCAAACAGTGAAAGTTTTACTTCTTCTTTTCCAATTTGTATTCCTTTTATGTCTTTTTCTGCTCTGATTGCTGTAGCCAAAGCTTCCAGAACTATGTTGAATAGTAGTGGTGAGAGTGGGCACCCTTGTCTTGTTCCTGACTTTAAGGGAAATGCTTTCAGTTTTTCACCATTGAGGATAATGTTTGCTGTGGGTTTGTCATATATAGCTTTTATTATGTTGAGATATGTCCTTTCTATTCCCACTTTCTGGAGGGTTTGATTTAAGGAGAGTTTAAGGGCTTTCCTTTGGATTTCATGTTGTCACCAAGTAGGAGTAACTCTATGATTGGGTATCTTAATACATTTTTCCTGGCAGGAGAGAAGACTAGAGTGATGCTGAATATGTAATTGATAAAGATGCAGCAGTGACTGACTAACCAGGATAGGGAAGTATCTGATCATTCTCTTACTTGCTTTCAGTTACTTAACACTTTTCTATTATAATAAGTTCCCAAATATAGCATTAAGAAGGCTTATTTCTGTTCATTATCTTTTGATTTAAATAATGATATTTGTACTGATTTCATTATTCATCCATCTGAGTAATTTATAAGTGGTTTCAGTTGTGGTCTATGAGATTTTTTGAACCTAGTTAGTATTGAAATATTTATTTCTTGCTTATTGTGTGTGTGTGGATATATGTGTGTGTGTTTGTGTATATGTATTGTCCACAAATACACATCTGCATACAGACTACTTTTCAAACTATTCTGATGAAAGATCTGTTATATTCTGAGTATATTTTTCCTGTGTTTCCAATTGTAACCAAGCTGAAATTTATGGAAGTGATTGGAGTCACTATTTGATTTACTTTTATTAATCTCATTCTAACAGAGATGTTGGAGAAGGCAATGGCAACCCACTCTAGTACTCTTGCCTGGAAAATCCCATGGACGGGGAAGCCTGGTGGGCTGCCGTCTGTGGGGTCGCACAGAGTCGGACATGACAAGTGACGCAGCAGCAGCAGCAGCAACAGAGATGTTACAAGGAATAAAGATTATGATATATAGAAATGCATCTTAGAAGTCAAATCATTGCCTTGCTATTAAGAGAGCATTTTTTTAATTTTTCAGAGAGCTAAAGAAGAGGCCCAGCAAAAAGAAGCAAAAGTGCAGCTCCTCACTGAGTCCGTAAATAGTGTCATAGCTCAAGCTCCACCTGCAGCACAAGAGGCCTTAAGAAAGGAGCTGGACACTCTGACCACCAACTACCAGTGGCTCTGCACCAGGCTGAATGGAAAATGCAAGACGTTAGAAGTCAGTCACTTTTCTTGATCTTTATCAATTACTACATGTTAGCTTATGGTTGTATGTGAAGTTCTTAATCTTATAATGATTAAGAACATGAACTCTGGTTTAAGGACTACTTAGGCTCAAATTCCTCAGTCAGGCTAACTTATAAGTTAGCTACTGGGGACCATTTGCTTAAAGTTTATAAACCTATTTCCTATCTGTAAAAAGGACTTAAAAATCAAAGGATGTTGAGAAAATTAAATGAACTGTTATTCTGTTTAAAGTACAGAGGGAGGCTGAAGAGGGAAATGATATATATATGTGTGTATATATATATGTTTATATAACTATGACTGATTTGCATTGCTGTATGGCAGAAACCAACAACACATTGTAAAGCAATTATCCTCCAATTAAAGGGAAAAAACCCCAAAGTATTTAGCCTAGCACTCAATAAATGTGAGCTACCCCCTGTCTAGATCTTTTTATTATGACAAGTATTAGGTCACAAAATCCCATGAATAAGTTTTCTCAAGATTTATATTGGGTTTGCCAAGAAGCTCATTTCGGTTTTTCTATAAGCTGTAATGGATGTACCCAAATGAACTTTTTAGGCAAGCCAATAGAAATTGGTGTCTCAATTGATTACCAACCATGTAACTGTATCAAAAACAATCTATGATTCTCCCTGTGAAAGTATTGTTTACTAACAATGGGTATATTGCCAAGGAACAGAAAACTTAACCTGCTATCAAGTGCTGATGCTACCGGATACAGCAGACTAGTTGGGCTTTAAATGCTTCCTTGGTGGCTCAGTTGGTAAAGAATCTGCCTGCAGTGCAGGAGACCTGTGTTTAATTCCTGCGTTAGGAAGATCCCCTGGAGAAGGAAATGGCAACCCACTCCAGTATTCTCGCCTGGAGAATCCCATGGACAGAGGAGCCTGGCAGGTTTCAGTCCATGGGTCGCAAGAGTCAGACATGACTGAGCGACTAAACTACCGCCATTAGAAACTGGTCTCTCTTTTTTCATATATTTGAATGTTCATAAAGCTATATAAGTATTTCATCAGGGAGATTTTCTGGGGAGAAAGTTTATCTTATTATAGTTGTCTTTATTGATTGCTATGCCCTACAGAAGTCTTTACAAGACATTGTCTACCTAGCATTTTTTGGACATTTTACATGATATTTATTATCATAAGCCCTGCTTTACTTTTTCCACATGCCTTAGTCCTTAGGTTATGATTCTCTGAATATGCCTGCTAAGTAATTCAAGTGTCTGAATTGATTACCAGGTAACTGTATCAAAAACAAGCTATGATTCTCCCTGTGAAAGTATTGTTTACTAATAGTGGGTATAGTGCCAAGGAGCACAAAACTAAACCTGCTATCAAATGCTGATGCTACTAGATACAGCAACTAGTTGGACTTTAAATTAAGCCAACTTCTCCTGCACAAACTGAATCATCTTTGTGCAAATTATTGATAAAGAATACAGGTATACCATTATTTTTGAAAAACATGATTGTTTATGGAGCTTTTTTTATATTTAGAGACAGATACAAGTCATGGACTTCCCAGTTGGCTCAGTAGTAAAGAATCTGCCTGCCAATGCCAGTGACAGGGGTTTGATTCCTGGGTCAGGAAGATCCCCTGGAGAAGGAAATGACAACTCACTCCAGTATTCTTGCCTGGGAAATCCCATGGACAGAGGAGCCTTGCGGGCTAGAGTCCATGGGGTCACAAAAGAGTTGGACACGACTTAGCAACTAAACAACAGCAATAAGTCATACCTTTAGAGTTGTTGTTGTTGGGTTGCTAGGTCTTGTCTGACTCTTTATGACCCTATGGACTGCAGCACACCAGGCTTCCCTGTCCTTCACCATCTCCCAGAGCAAACTCATGTCCATTGAGTCAGTGATGCCATCCAACCATCTCACCCTCTGTCGTCCCCTTCCCCTCCTGTCTTCAGAATTTCCCAGCATCAGGGTCTTTTCCACTGAGTCAGCTCTTCGCATCAGGTGGCCAAAGTACTGGAGCTTCAACATCAGTGCTTCCAATGAATATTCAGGGTTTACTTTCAGGTATCATTTCTATAGTTCATTACTAGAGAAGTTTCTCTTAATGTGTGGAGCACCACTAGAGTAGACCTTTAAAAATATTAAAATAATATCTTTTGCTCTGTACTCAAGATTTCCAATATTACAACTCCCAGGTTTCTCCTTATCAGCTCTACTTCCTTCTTTATTTATCAGTCCCTGTTCATTTTTTTATCCAATTTACTCCTCACACACTCGACTAGTGCCTTAATAGTTCCCAGGAACTATTATAGCTGCTGAGGATATAAAGGAAGATCTCTTCGATTCATGCTATGTCAGTGCTACAGAAAATAAAGAATGGGAAGGGAAGAGATGACACTGATAGTTTCCAGGAAATTAGAGCTGATTCAGTGTTTGGTTATATGAGAGAAAGACTCTTTATATCTAGGAAGTTGCTTTCTGATAGTAGTCAAATAAAACATTTTAATATTATTTTCTTAAGTTCTTAGTTTCCTTACATCTTCATTGTTCTTTGCTTTGTATTATTCAAGTTGTTCACTTAAAAATATGCTACTCCTCCAGGAATCTGTTTTGGGGTAGGTTTACCAAAGAAATATTTTATTTTTGTATTAAGAACAACGTTTTCAAGATTTTTAAAAGAATTATCTTCTAATTTCTCATCTGTAATGACACTTCTAAAGTTTCCTCTTTGTATTAAAGTTATCAAATTATTTAGCCTGTATTTATTCCTTATCCAGTAGTTTGGAATACATATACTATTGATTTTATTTTAATGGGACCCTTAATTATTATCTTAAATACCTTGATCACAGTATCCACCAATAATAAATATTTCTGTGCACCTCTCTAACAATGATATAGCAGAACCACTAGAATCATTTAACTCTGAATTTACTTCCCATCTTCCATATTATTGTTGTACCTCATATCTTATTCCCCTAAATTATCAGTGTCATTGCCACTGTGCTGTTGAAATTATTATTTATTTAAATTTGCCACCACTATTTTACCAATTTCTGTGATACTTTTTCCTTTTTCATATATTTCTTTTGCTTCTGCTCTTTCATTGAGTGTGACTAGCAAGTGCTCTCAGATTTTATATGACTAAAAATACCTTTTTGCCCCCTAAGTGTTGAGAAATAGCCTAGCTGAGCATATAATTATGCTCGGGGAGTTATTTCTTTACAACCCTGAAAAATGTTCTATTTTCTTCTGAAATGTCTTGCTGTCAAGAAATCTGCTGCCAAATCATTATTTCTTTTCAGTTTTCTTTGGTATGTTTTCATTTTCTCTTTGTCTTTGATGCTTTGCAGTTTTAGTCTATTTTTCTATGTATAATTTGCTTTCATTTATACTTTGTCACCTGGCATATTAATAAGAACAGAAAGATTATTTCTCCTTTTGGTGGTTTCCAAAAGTTTTGGAGAGATATTTTCTTTCTCCCAATCTCTCCATTCCTTCCTAGGAGAATCTTTATTAGATCTATGAAGAATCTCCCCATCCTATATTCTGATTCTTGATTTCTCTTTAATATTTTCTCTATTTCTATTATTATTTCTTGGGTTCTGTGTAATTTTCTAAAATCTGACTTCCAGTTCTCAAATTCTCTCAACTGCCTAGGGCATAACTTAATCTTTGATATATAAATATTTTCATCTCTATCTGTATACATATCTATCTGTGTGTGTGTGTATTTTTTTCCAAGGGCCATATTTTCCATTTCTCAAGGTTTTACTTACTCGTTTTGCAAATCTTTCTCTTCTTTTCTACCATCTTCAGCTTTTGTGTAATTATCTCTGTTTTTTCCTTGAAATGATTTAAGCAATATATTTTGTTGAGAAATCTCAGCTTAATGAGTAATAAGCATGAAACAGTTTTGTTTATCAAATAACTAAAACCAACCAGGTTAAACTCCATTTAGACCTATAGTTGGCTTTTTAAACAGCATTTCAGCCTGATACCATCTGTTTTCATTTACTTTTAGTTATTAAAATTTAGTCTGATAAATTTTCATCTCATACTTTATTAAAATCTTCCACCAATTTAATCTTGTGGGTTCAGTAATTTATACACAGGTGGGAGTGAGAAAAAAAAATGAGCTTACAGTTCCTTTATCTCAATTTCTGGATAATAATCTTCTAATTTTGGTATATGGGAGGATAAGGAAGGAAAAACCTTCCTTTATTGATGTTCTTTTCTTGGCTGGGTGCAATTTCTATTAACATTTTGTTAACACTCACACACATCTGTGGTGATGTGTCTGTTTTCACCAGACTCTATAGGGTATCACTACTGATCTGGCTTGTTCTCTATAGTCTTATTTTCTGATGGAGATCCCAGTTGGCCTTGTTCATTTGAACTTTGAACCTGAAACAGTATTTCCTGAGCATACATGATAACCTTGGAAACTTCAACAGGAATTTCAGGCTGACTCTTGCCAGTAGCCTTATAACACAGTGAAAGTTAAACCCTTTTAACTCAGGCTTTTGTGATATCCTGGAGTCTTACCTCCGTTCCGTCGCTCAGTCGTGTCCGACTCTATGCAACCCCGTGGACTGTAGCCTACCAGGCTTCTCCGTCCGTGGGATTCTCCAGGCAAGAATACTGGAGTGGGTTACCGTTTCCTTCTCCAGGGGATCTTCCCGACCCAGGGATCGAACCCGGGTCTCCCGCATTGGGGGCAGACGCTTTAACCTCTGAGCCACCAGGGAAGCCCAACCTTCCAAACCAGCCTGTGGGTACTGGCAGGTCCTATATTGCATAACTCTTAGGAATGAGGAATGTGAAAGAGTTGTCTTTGATTCCTTTTTGTCCATACTAGCAGTTCAATAGGGCATACATGTCAGCCATTCCCTTCTGAATATTCACACACACTTGAAGAACAGTGCTCTTTTATATCTTGTAAAGATGAGTTTCCTCTAAACATCCTCATAAAATGGCAAAAAAGAATTGCCTAACTTTTCAAATTCACCTCTTTTTTTGTTCCCACAGTTCCTGTCCATTAGCCCTCTCTCTCTCTAATGAGAGCTTGTAGAAACATCTAGCACAAGTTTTGTGAACACGGAATGTTCTTAAGTATGAATTCTGGTTGTTAGTCTCAAGAGAAGTAGATCCTACTGACAAATTTTATCACTAAGCTAAACTTATTAAATATAAAATTCTTTGAATTAATCTATTATCTCTTATCACAATGGATGGATTCTACTATTTGTTGCAACTATTAACTCCCTCTAAAATTGTGAGTTTTATCATGTGATTTGTACTTTGTGTTTGTGAGCTCATCTATAGTAGGAATTGTAGTTTACTGGAAGTCCCTTCTGTGCTAGGCTATTGGAGAATCCTTAAGAGTCTTCTGTTTGTCTCTACCATAGTCTGAGAGATGTTATGTTCTATCCTCATGTGTGATAAACTTGGGTTTCACTTTCTTATGTGTGAATATTTATTTTCCAATCAAAATCCAAAGGATTCTCAGCTTTCTTGATAATTTCTTACACTCCAATGGATGTGGATTTTTTAGTTCTTGTTTCTAGGATAGGTGACACCCAGCTTTATGCTTTTCATCTCCCTGGGATGCATGAGACCAGTACCTCTTTTCCTATAGCAAATTTGTTTTGAATACCCCAGCTCTTATGTTCTGACATGGCAGTATTTTTGTTAAGCTTAGTTCCCAATCTTTACTGTTTATACTACCTGAGGGTTTTTCATACTTCTTTTATAAATCAGCTGTGAATTTGAAATACATTTTAAATACTGTTTCTAGAGGAGCTTGGTGGGCTACAGTCCATGGGCTCCCAGAGTCGGACACAAGTGAAGCAAGTTAGCACACACGCATCATTTTAATATGACCGAAGCAGGTTGTGGGAAGGGATTACCAAATCAGCTCCATTTACCATTTTTAATGGAAGTCTCTTTTTTCTCTTGTACTTTCTTCAAAGCCACTTTGAATTTGGTGATTTCAAAGTAATGTTAAGTTCCAAACTTTTAAGCTTAACAATTATTCTAAGTGGCTTTTAGCTCCAATTCAGGCTGCAAGACTATATTTTATTTTGCAGAGGTGACCTGTAAAGTCAGTACATTCAGCTTCTCCAGCTGTGTCCTTCAGATGCATTCAGGACACAAGAGGCCATCTATTCTGATGTTTAAATCAGCAAGGTAGTTCATTACCTCAATCTGCAACAAAATTAATAAGACACATTACTGGTCGCATCTCCTTATCTTCAAAGCTCTAAAGTACACTTGGGTATTTAAGGGGATATTTATATTTTCCCACTGGGATATTTGCCCAAAAGGAAGACAGCCTATAGTACAGCAGGAGCTGGAAGTGACCCAGATTTAAGATTTCTATCACTTTTTAAAGCAAAATACTTAATTTCACTTTTCCGTGATAAACTGTACATGAATGACCAGGCAAGAATTGGTAGGCTGACAAAGCAGGTTAGACTGATCCTTTTCATCAGTTTCAGAGAGACAGTGTTCTCCATCATTTGCAAGGGCTGTGAGAAAAAGTGAAAATATGGGAACTCTGATAGAACTTTTAGTTTCTCTTAGGATAAAATGTTTTTCCTATGCTTTATTTTTGGTGATGGCAAAGGGGTAGCAGGGCAGGTGGTAGTGATTGTGGTGGTAGATTTATACATTTGCCCAGTATTTACAATATCAAGGCTAATGGAAAATGATTGTTAAAATACTCTTTTTCTCTAATGCACCTTCCTACTTTTTACCAGCAGATATAACCTTAATCCAGAAAATGGTCTTTATTATTTATCTGCTTTAAAAGAGTTTTATCATACACATGTGGATGCCTCAACAATATACTACTCAAATTTGCTTGTTTTGAGGGTTGTAGAAAGAGGTAACCTGTAATATATTGTTTACTAGGGCTTACTCTTTTTGCCCAACATTTTGTGTCTAGGCCTCATCCATAAGGTTCTCCTTGAAGTTTTCATTTTCACTTCTATATTCTCTGTATAAGTATGATACGTTATATGTGTACATTCTTTTGTCACTGGGCATTAAGGCTCTTTTCCTTATTTTTAAATTTTGTTTATTGCAAAAAGTACTGAAGTGGGTGTTCTTGTAACTGTCTTTGTTTTCCATGCAAACCGGTTTCTCTGAATATATGTATCAAAAAGTGAAGTTGTTGAGTTGCTACGTATATGAATATTTACCTTATGGGGAATGAAAAATTGTTTTCCAAAATGGCCATTCTACTATACACACCCACCAGCAATACATCCAAATTTGTGTTAATATTCTCTCACAATTTAAATGGTCAAATTAAGCATTTGTGTTAATCAAAATAGTAAATATTTCGTTGTAATACTGATATATACAGTCTCCTGGTTACTAATGAGTCTGAACATATTTGTAAATATTTATCATACACATGTATCTTTTTCTTTCAAATACTGGTTTAGGATTTTATTTCATATTTATATTAGGTTATTTGTTCATCTTTTAACTGACTTGGTGTTCCTTTTGTATTCTTACTTATATATTACTAATTTTGCAGTTGTTTTCTTCAAGTCGAGACTGTTTTTCAATGTTTTCCTTGTGTCTTGATGAATAGAAAGTTTTAATTCTAATGTTATTAAGTTTATCTATTTCTCATGGTCAACTTTTCAAAAAAATGTCACAGATAAACTTCCCCATCACAAGGTCAAAATATATATTTTCTGGTAGCAGTCTTAAAATTTTGCTTTTTCATATATGACTCTTTTTGAATATTAATTTTTTTACTGTATATCAAGAGTCTTTTAAAAATACTCATATCCTTGAGATGGATTGCATTCATATTTCTACTAATATACCATTAGGAAATAATTTGAAATAGGGGTGGTCGTGATGGACCATTCATGATGATGGTCACCACGTATATATAATAGCAAACAAAACTAAAAGTAGTCTACCTTTACAGTAAGTGCTGATTTTTAAGGAAACCAAACTATAGCCACTTAAGTAAAACATTGCATTTTTATTTAGACTGTATCTTCTTAGTAATATGGAAAAAATTATAACATATAATGTTAAAAAAAGACACTATAGTTAAATCTGTACTTTTAACTATCTAGGTGTTTATATATGACAAAATTTAGAGGAGGTCAGAGAAAAGTGTTAGTAGCTGATGTGTTGTGATGTTAGGTTTATATGTGCAATTTTATGCATGCTCCTATTTTTGTATTTCCCAGTCTGTAATGTTGATGATTTTTTTATTTAAAAAAGTAAATCACTGAATCTTGAATTTATTCATGTAATAAAATTTTTCCTTAATGATTTGTAATTACAAATGTATTAGATGCTCAAAATGACTAGCTGCATTTTCAATGATCTACTGCAAAAGAGAGATGAAAGGTGTAAAATATGTTTTATTTTTAGAAGTTTTAAAAATGGAAATACCAGAGTCACACCTTCACTTTGCTATCAAAATATTTCATCCATGATATTTGTTTCTTTCACAGGAAGTTTGGGCATGTTGGCATGAGTTATTGTCATACTTGGAAAAGGCAAATAAGTGGCTAAATGAAGTAGAATTGAAACTTAAGACTACTGAAAATATTCCTGGTGGAGCTGAGGAAATCTCCGAGGTGCTCAATGTAAGTAGTGAATTAATATAATTATGATAATTGATATGCATTATTGAAAGATATCAAGAACCAAATAGGAAGTAAACTCAAAGAAAACCACACAAAGATTAGAGTTGCTATGCCTTCCCCAGCCCTAGCACTTGGGATGAAACCTTTGATTCCACTATGAACCTTCCACTCTAAAGGTTTTAAAGAGGATTTAAATAACCTCTTACAAAGGACATTTGCCTTTTGCTATATCACTAAGTTCTATGTTGACATTTTGTTTTACCTATTTAAATCTACTCAGACCTGCAGATACAGTTTGAATGCACAATATTGCTCCATTGGAATAGAGCTAAATAGAATGATAATGTAAAACATTATTTCTAATTTAACAGCTACCATCACTGAATTGGAGCATATTTTTATATTATTTAAAAATCATAAATTTATAACTTTCAGAATGTTTCAAGGTATGAAATAGGCATGCTTTGTTATTGGAAATATATCGTTAAAATGTTCATACCTTTTAGTTACATATAGAATTTTAGTACATTCTCAGATTTTCCTTTGGAGAGCTTTAAGAAGTAAAATTTAAAGGAGTTTGCATGTATAGACTTTGACTTATGTGAATTTCTGACAGTCATTCATGTCCTATCCATTTTATTGTGCTTTTGGATAATCCTTTATATGTAATGAATATATAGTTTTAGTCTATTAATACATACTGTGTATAGAGACATTTGTAGTGCAACCCCTTTGTAAACCCTCTAAAACAAGGTACATAAATTAATCAAAATGTTAAGAAAATCTAAAATGTTTTTGACTGAATAGAATTGGAATCCTGTACATTGCAGCATAAACCTGGGCATGATTATATCCAGTTTCATTTTCTCAAAAGAATTGTAAAACTTTGAGGTATCAAAGAACAATGAGACAGGCCCAGGTCTCAAACAGACTATAAACAGACTTTGTCCCTGTCTTATTCAGAGATGTTCAATGACCAAACATTCATTGTGAAGCATCTTCCAAAAAAAATGAGACAAAATTGCAAACTTACACATTAGTAAATTAATCACGGCCAGAACAAAGGATGTGCTCATGCACTTATCATACTAAATCAACAGATAGAAGCACCTCATCCTTGTTATTGCCTCCCAGTCCAAAGATGGCTACTTTAACTCTAAGCCACGTATGTGAAAAAGTGTGACGGGTAAAGGGATTGCTTCAAAAGATACTGTGATATTTTTTAGTGTGGGAAGGGAAACTCTTCTCTTGAATGTCTGCATTGTCAGAATCATGTCACTTGGCCATCACTAACTGTGAGAGAAGTTGGGAAATTGAGTGTCTTATCCTCCAGGTTTTAGAGTAGAGTTTCAGAGAAGAAGGTGGACATGAATCACTTCTTATGTACCCCATTCCGTAGTACTGCCCCAAGCCCGTGAAAAGTCTCATGGAGCAGCATCATAGTTTTAAAGTAACAGTGGTCTTTCAGGTTTGTTATCCCAGTTGAATATTGGTTTAGGTTGCTTATAACTTAATTACATGTAAATCAGAAGATACTGAGCATTTTGGATTAATTCAGTGGATTTAGAAAAAGATGTAGTAATTATTGCAAATTTATTTCAGTCACTTGAAAATTTAATGCAACATTCAGAGGATAACCCGAATCAGATTCGCATATTGGCACAGACCCTAACAGATGGCGGAGTCATGGATGAACTGATCAATGAAGAACTCGAGACATTTAATTCTCGTTGGAGAGAACTACATGAAGAGGTATGGTGGGCGAAGTGAAAAAAATCTCTAAATTAATTTGCATAAATGTCTCGCAAATACCTTTATGCCTCAGGCAAAATGAGGAATACTTTAAATATTAGTTCAGCTTGCAGGTTGTAGAAACTTTTAAGTGCTAGACATGACTGAAATAGTTACGTGTGTTATATCAATTTATCTTACATAAATTTATAAACTTGGATTTTATAAACTATGGATTTTAATAGGAATCCTGAAAGAGACCAAGTAAAGTAACATGCTCAGATCTTCAAACGAATAAATAGTTAATCTAGTGTTCAAAATCAGATCTTATCTGACCACAGTTCTTTTACCCTCTGCAAGATTAACCAATATGTGTAGGCATCATCACCCATCTCTTTCTCTCTTGCTCTTCAAACATGTGCACACGTGTTTGTTATGTCCACATGTAATTTGTTAATAATACAGGTTATTTTATTAGTACCCAAGATACTGGATATTGTTTATTCTTCCCAAATAATATGAGTTTTTATTTGTATATAACAGAAGGCTTTTCATATTTAAAATTAATGCACATGGTATGAGTTTTTCCAAATCAAAATTGAAAAAAATAATAATGTACTTCTTTGAATCAAACAATGTTTTGCATACACTCTCCTAAACCAGGAATGGATTATTTGTCAAGAAGGAAAAAACACCTCATAATGAGGTTTAGTTTCATATCCAATTGCTAAGTGTATTGATAATATGTGAGACACTGTATGAAGGTTTGATAATAAGAGAAAGTTCCTCTGTTTCACTACTTATAGACATTGATTAATCAAAAGTGTATTGATTTTTTAGTGTGTTCTAAGATATAAAAACAAAAGAATATCCTTGCTAAGTCACTTCAGTCGTGTCCGACTCTGTGTGACCCCATAGACGGAAGCCCACCAGGCTCCCCTGTCCCTGGGATTCTCCAGGCAAGAACACTGGAGTGGGTTGCCATTTCCTTCTCCAATGTGTGAAAGTGAAAAGTGAAAGTGAAGTCGCTCAGTCATGTCCGACCCTCAGCGACCCCACGGACTGCAGCCTACCAGCCTCCTCCATCCATGGGATTTTCTAGGCAATAGTACTGGAGTGGCTTGCCATTGCCTTCTCCGAAAGAATATCCTTATAGGATGCAAAATGTTGCATTAAAAGTGATTACAGAGGATTAGAGAAGGCAATGGCAAGCCACTCCAGTACTATTGCCTAGAAAATCCCATGGATGGAGGAGGCTGGTAGGCTGCAGTCCGTGGGGTCGCTGAGGGTCGGACATGACTGAGCGACTTCACTTTCACTTTTCACTTTCACACATTGGAGAAGGAAATGGCAACCCACTCCAGTGTTCTTGCCTGGAGAATCCCAGGGACAGGGGAGCCTGGTGGGCTTCCGTCTATGGGGTCACACAGAGTCGGACACGACTGAAGTGACTCAGCAGCAGCAGCAGCAGCAGAGGACATAGAAAGGGACGCAGATATATGTGGGTCAGCATTGAAAGGTATTTGGGGTAGCTTTCCTAGAGAAGATTGGTTGTAAACTACATTTTCTAATTAGAGTAGGAGACAGCCAAATAGGCAGTTGTAGGAGGGCACTTACAGACAGGTGGCCACCAGCACATACGTAAAATTGGAAATATTTGGTTGTACTAGAACATACAATGCAAATGGGGGTGTGGCTGAAGGTGAGCCTGAACAAGCAGGCATCAGTGAAATTGCTCAGGGAGATCTATGTTTCCCAAAAAGTCTGGTCTACAACCACGCACTTAACCATGCCCTGAGGAAACCACTGAAGGGTTTAATATACGAGAGGGAAGGAGAAGAGAGGTGCCATCCTCATATTACGTTACTTCGAGAGTGGAGTGGAGGTTGAGAGATAGAGACTGTAGGCAGAGAGACCAAGTAAGAAGTGATGTTTTAGCTCAGTTGAAGGCAAGGCCGATGGTGACAGGTAGAAAGAAAATGCAAAATCCAGGAAAGTATCTAGGTTTCTTCTGATTTAGGTGATGGATTATCTGGTGTTTTTTAGAAGCAACTTTGAGAAAGTAAGGGAAAAAAACTAGTTTGAAAGTGAAAGATCATATGTCATTCTTTTGCCCCCATTGAGCCAAGTATGCATGCTTTGGTTTGATATTAACAAGAAGCAAACCCTGAGTTGAGACCTTAGGTGCTGGTAGTTTATTTGGGAGGTGAGACCAAGAAAGGCAAATGAGCACATGGGGAGAATGGAGAATGAAAGTTTAGAAGGCTGATATAGGATGCTTTTATGAGTGAGTTTCCACTGTGAGTTACTGGGCTCAGTCCCACTGGGAGCTTTAAAGAAATCATGTAGCACTCCAGTGTCACAGAGCACACTTAGAATTGTCCACGGGGCTAATGGAAACTGGAACATTTATTCACCCATTTTCCTCCCTTTGTGTTGGAGGGTTGGATGCATAAAATCCCAGTACTTTTGGGCTGCCTAGAGCCATAAAATTGAGAAATGCAGGAGTTTAAGGTGGGAAACTAGCAGTGTGTGCACATACTGGTCACCAAAGCTTCCAGTGAACTCAGAGATCTGAGGTTAGCGTGTTATGTGGCAGAACAGCAACAAAATCTGTTGCAGTACTTATGGAGTACCCAGGTGGGGATTTTCCCTAATCCTGTAAAAGAGAGATGCACAGTACTGAAGTTAAAGAGAGTGATTCAAACAAGTTATAAAGATGGGGAATTTTTCAGGCTACACACTGATTAAAACTATAGAGTTCAGGAGATCACCCCAGATAAGCCAAGATTAAAAACAAACAAACAAAAAAGCAGAATTTTGAGGTTACATCCCACATCAAATTTTCAGCTGAGGAAACAGTGTTTACAAAGAAAAAAGAAGAAATGATCAGAGTTAAGAGGATACACAAGTTAAAACCGGGGTGTCTCATGTGTTTGTCAGCCATTTGTATGTCTTCTTTGGAGAAATGTCTATTTAGGTCTCCTGCCCATTTTTTGATTGCATAGTTTGTTTTCTGATTTTGAGCTTCATGAGATGTCTATATGTTTTAGAGATCAAACTTTTATCATTTGTTTCATTTTCGAATGTTTTCTACCATTCTGAGGGTTTTCTTTTTGTCTTGTTTATGGTTTCCCTTGATGTACCATAGCTTTTAAATTTAATTAGGTTTCATTTGTTAATATTTATTTTATTCTCATTACTCTAGGGATAGCTCAAAAAGATTCTGCAGCAATTTATGTCAAAGTGTTTACCTATTTTTTCTTGAAGCATTTTATAGTGTTTGGCCTTACATTCAGGTCTTTAATCCATTTTGAGTTAATTTTTGTGTGTGGTATTAGGGAGTATTCTCTGAATCTTTAAAAGCCGTAATTTTCCTCTTTTTTTTTTTTTTGACTAAAGAAAGGCAGGTTTTTTTTTTTTTCTGTTAATAAACAAAGAGCTCTTTCATTTGAGGATGAGCCTTAGCCCATTTTCTTCTCAATTAAAATGCCTATGTCAGAGTTCTGTGGTGGTTTTTTTTATTGCCTACCTAATGTTTCGTAGAACTGCAATTATGCAGAGCAAAGGTAATATTCAGTTGCCTGTTAAATCAATCAAACAGCCAGAGTTTTTATTGCCTATGAATATTTAAAAGAGATATGCTAGATCCTATTCCTAATTTCAGAGTGTGACTTTGCATTCAAATAAGTAATAAATTATCTCCATTCCTTGAAAAGGCATCTTTCACTCTTCATAATCATATGGCACTATATTTTCTACTCACAGTAATGATTTAAGAAATGGTTAGCAAACCAAGAGACAGTTCCAAAAATGGTACCAAGTAATCCAATTTTTCCCACTTATTACAGAGTAACCAAGTTACAGAAGATGTGTTATCAATATAACAAAAGGTATTATATGATAATAGCAGTAGTAGTATAATTGTTACAAAGGCTCAGGCACTGCTCCAAGTGTCTGACATGCATTTTCTCACATGTTATCTCAACAACCTATGTTATAAAGTCTTCTCCATTCACATTTTATAGAAATGGAAAGGGTATCAAAGACTACAACACTATTATGCTTTGACCCAACTCTCTACTCTTGGAGCCTGGACACATGACCAGTTGACCATACTACCTTCAATCTCAATGACCTTTTCCTTGTATTAAAAATAAAAGCTGCTTGGTGAGAAGTAAATATTGCAAATAACCGGTTTCCTAATTTATTAGTAAATCTTACAGTATGAGTTTAAAAATATTAGGGATGATTAATTTAAAAATATTTTAGAGTATTAAATATTAAAAGCAAACATTTCAGAAGTCCAAAGCCTTCACAAGTTTTATTGATTAGTTATTATTTCATCTTTCTTATATATTGTTAACATCTCCATTTCTAATCTTCTCAAGTCATCTATAAGTTTTTTCACCTATCATTAAATAGCAGACACTAAAAGACAAGAAGCAAAATCTGAATTGGTTGTTTGTGCTTTAGTAGTAATGCTGAAGATAGGCAGCCTGAGGGTTTCATTAATTGCTCTGGTAATTATGACTTTGAATTGGTCACTCAGTGTCACATCTTCCTTAGCAGAAATAGAGAAGAATAGACAAATATTGATTGAAGGAAAACTATAAAGTGACCCAGGGGAGTAAGTGACTCTATATTAGTCATGAGGTCAAAATTATTATTGGAAAGCCATTTGTCTAATAAAAGAATGTGCTTTATGATTTTGTCAATATGTTTACTTCTTAGAAAATATCAATGTATAATAATATAAATAGTAAAAGTCATCATTTTTTGAGGGCATGTTTGTGTCAGTCCTTGTAGTTATGAATGGTATTAAACTTAATCCCCACATTAATTTTATGAGGTAGATTTGATTAACTCCACATGCATTGAGAAAAGACTGACTTCCATTCCCAAGGATGAGATAGATTCAGTTTTCTAAAATGCCCTGTGCAAAACATCAAGATGCTGGGAAATTTCCAGTAACTATACTTTTAAATGTTTTCTCTCTTGCTGGGAAGTATAAGTAAACCTTTAAAGGCCAGGATGAAAAAATAAGAAAATCAGATGAAACTAGTCCTAGTAGTACAACTTTGAGCACTGACCCTTGCATTGCCTCAGTGCTGAGAGCTAAAACTAGACACCCAGATTTTGGTCAAGTTAAGCCATTTGATACAGTAGAAATCAGAGCCTCAGGCTCAAGCAAATGGGGGGGGAGGTGAACAGAGATTCTATGTAAAACTAAGGTTATATCTTCAGTAAAATGAGGGATAGTGGCATTCTGTCTGCAAAAGATCCCAATATAAAAATATGACTGTTTCTACCCCCACTCTAAGTATAAAATTAATTGTAAGAATAATTATAAATCGTCTCATCTGAAAATGTGTAACCATATTCCTGTTCTTGTGAAGATCACTTATTTGAATGTTTATTACCAGTAACATTCAACATATCTCCAGGCAAGAGATTTAGTTAAAGTTGCTGCAGGTTTGGACCTAACAGAAGCAGAAAATATTAAGAAGAGGTGGCAAGAATACACAGAAGAACTATACAAAAATGATCTTGATGACTCAGATAACCATGATGCTATGCTCACTCACCTAGAGCCAGATGTTCTGGAGTGCGAAGTCAAGTGGGCCTTAGAAAACATCACTATGAACAAAGCTAGTGGAAGTGATAGAATTCCAGCTGAGCTATTTCAAATCCTGAAAGATGATGCCGTTAAAGTGCTGCACTCAGTATGCCAGCAAATTTGGAAAACTCAGCACTGGCCACAGGACTGGAAAAGGTCAGTTTTCATTCCAGTCCCAAAGAAACGCAACGCCAAAGAATGTTCAAACTACTGCACAATTGCATTCATCTCAAATGCTAGCAAAGTAATGATCAAAATTCTCCAAGCTAGGCTTCAATAGTACATGAACTGAGAACTTCCAGTGTTCAAGCTGGATTTAGAAAAGGCAGAGGTATCAGAGGTCAAATTGCCAACATCAGTTGGATCATAGAAAAAGCAAGAGAATTCCAGAAAAACATCTATTTCTGCTTTATTGACTACCCGAAAGCCTTTGACTATGTGGAACATAGCAAACTGTGGAAAATTCTTCAAGTGATGGGAATACCAGACCATCTTACCCATCTCCTGAGAAATCTGTATGCAACAGTTAGAACCGGACATGGAACAATGGACTGCTTCCAAATTGGGAAAGCAGTACGTCCAGGCTATACATTGTCACCCTGCTTATTTAACTTATATGCAGAGTACATCATGTGAAATGCTGGGCTGGATGAAGCACAAGCTGGAGTAAAGATTGCCAGGAGAAATATCAATAACCTCAGATATGCAGATGACACCTTTATGGCAGAAGCAAAGAAGAACTAAAGAGCCTCTTGATGAAAGTGAAAGAGGAGAGTGAAAAAGCTGGACTAAAAGTCCACATTCAAAAAACTAAGATCTTGGCATCCAGTCCCATCACTTCATGGCAAATAGATGGGAAACAATGGAAGCAGTGACAGACTTTATTTGCTTGGGCTCCATAATCACTGCAGATTGTGACTGCAGTCATGAAATTAAAAGACACTTGCTCCTTGGAAGGAAAGCTATGACAAGCATTGACATCACATTAAAAAACAGAGACATTACTTTGACAACAAAGGTCTGTCTAGTCAAAGCTATTGTTTTTCCAGTAGTCCTGTATAGATGTGAGAGTTAGACTGTAAAGAAAGCTGAGCGCAGAAGAATTGATGCTTTTGAACTGTGATGTTGAAGACTCTTGAAAGTCTCTTTGACTGCAAGGAGATTAAACCAATCTCTCCTAAAGGAAATCTACTGAATATTCATCAGAAGGACTAAAGCTGAAGCTCCAATACTTTGGCCACCTGATATGAAGAATTGACTCATTTGAAAAGACCCTGATGCTGGGAAAGATTGAAGGTGGGAGGAGAAGGGGATGACAGAGAATGAGATAGTTGAACGGCATCACCGACTCAATGGACATGAGTTTGAGCAATCTCCAGGAGTTGGTGATGGACAGGGAAACCTGGTGTGCTGCAGTCCATGGGGTCACAAAGAGTCAGACACAACTGAGGGAGTGAACTGACTGAGCTGCAGGTTGGCAGCACCCTTGCACTCAGTTCAGTCTCTTAGTCATGTCCGACTCTTTGCGACCCTCACACTAGTGAGAGGCAGATGAAAATTCTTAGAAAGAAATGTGCCTTAGTAGTCTCACATATGAAATTTTGTGAAATTTGAGCTCACGATGAGCTCCAAGCAGAAGAAAACAAGTCACCATGAAGCAAAGTAATCACAACACAACACAAAGTGAATTTAGGCCACCTCCTATACAATTTCAGGTATTAGAAGTGCCAAATGATTAGTATAAAATAAGTAGGTGAAATATTAAATAAACAAATGATAGAATTGAATGAAGAAATAAGACACTAAAAATTGATATGAAAGATTTTGAAAAAGATAAAAATATAAGTCCTAAAATTAAAATTATCGTTCTTGAAATTAGAAGAATAATGGCTGTGTTTAATGTATGTGAAACAGTTGGAAAAAATGAGTTATGAGGAAATTGAAACATAGAGAATATGGTATCAAAACCTAAAGAGGTAGACAGTATGAACAGGAAGGCAAAATATGTATCGGGAAAAAGTGATGAATGTCTAACTTTTGTCTAATGGGCAACTGAAGACAAGAATAAAGAAGATGGGTTGGGAGGCATAGGTGAAGGATCCTGAAGAATAGAGCTTCCCTGGGGGCACTCATGGTGAAGAACCCACCTGCCAATGCAGGAGAGGTAAGAGACACGCGTTCGATCCCTTGGTCGGAAAGATCCCCTGGAGAAGGACATGGCAAACTACTCCAGTGTTCTTGCCTGGAAAATCCCATGGACAGAGGAGCCTGGCAGGCTACCGTCCATAGGGTCACAAAGAGTCAGACATGATTAAAGTGACTTGGCATGCATACATGCAGTGAAAAATAATTTCCAGGGCTAAGCTACTTAACCAGGAACCACAGTATATAACAGGCAATGTAAATAAATAGAAATGCACTCTTGGACATTTCACAGTGAAACTGTAGAATTCCAAAGACAAATTCACATTAGCAAGCAGAGAGGAGAGACAAATCATCTTTGAAGGAATGAAACTTAGACTGGCATTGGACTTTTTAGCTACAACAAAAGAATCAGAAAAAAATTGAAAAAAAATATTTTCAAGGTATTGAGAAGAAAGCATTGCTCTCATCCCAGAATTCTGAACCAACCACAATGGCAAGGGCAAATTAGACATTTTCAGAGAAACAGAAATTGAGATTTTACCTCAGCAGAGCCTTGCTAAAGCAAAGAAGTTCCAAAAGGAAGATCTGAGATGCCCTGATAAGAAGAGACATGAAAGAGATGATTCTCTCTTTCTGAGCACACGGCAAGAAGGAGGCCATGTGTAAGCCAGAAAGAGGGCCCACACCAGACACTGAATCTGCCTATACCTCCAATGTGGACTTCTCCGCCTCTGGAACAGTGAGAAATAAATGTATGCCATTTGAACTACCTAATCTATGGTATTTTGTTATAGAAGCCCAAGCCGAATAAGACAGGCTGAAAAATAGAAGACAAGAAAATTTTTCTGACAAAAGTGGTACAAGAAAGAAAGATGTACAGATGGCCAAGAGGCACATGAATAAAATGCTCAATTGTTAATCATCAGAGAAATGCAAATCAAAAGCACAGTGAAATATTGTCTCAGTCCTGTCAAAATTGCTGACATCAAAAAGTATACAAATAATAAACGTTGTTGAGGATGTGGAGAAAAGGGGACCCTAGTACACTGGAGGGGCTTCCCTGGTGGCTCAGTGGTAAGGAATCTGCCTGCCAGCGCAGCAGAAGTGGATTTGATCCCTGAGTTGGTAAGATCCGTTGAGGAGGAAATGGCTTCCCACTCCAGTATTCTTGCCTGGAAAAGCCCATGGGCAGAGGAGGCTGGTGGGCTACAGTCCATGGGATCACAAGTGTCGGACATGACTTAGCAACTAAACAACAACAGTACACTGTAGATGGGTTTGTAAATTGATATAGTCACTGTGTAAAGCGTATGAGGTTCCTAAAAAGAAAACAAAAAACAAAATAAAACTACCATATGATCTGGCAGTTCCAATACTGGTTCTACATCTGATAAAAACCAAAAGGATATAAACTTGAAAAGATACATGCACCCCAGTCATCATTAGCATTTTTTACAGTAACCAAGGTTTGGAAGCAACCTGAATGTCC
This sequence comes from Moschus berezovskii, assembly GCF_049115385.1. Lineage (NCBI taxonomy): Eukaryota > Metazoa > Chordata > Mammalia > Artiodactyla > Moschidae > Moschus > Moschus berezovskii. The sequence continues at coordinate 30,348,551 of NC_142488.1, read as the reverse complement.
ATCAACAGATGAATGGATACAAATGATGTGGCACACACACACACACAAAGGAATATTACTCATCCAGAAAAATGAATGGAATTCTGCCATTTACACCCATGTGGATGGACTTAAGAGTATTATACTTAGTGAAATACCTAGGGCATAGAAAAACTAATACTCTATGTTATTACTCATATGTGGAATCTAAAACAGAAATGAACAAATTTATATCACACCATAGAAACAGACTCATAGGTATAGGGAGAAAACTAGTGTTTACCAGTGAGGAGAGGGAAGGGGAAAGGGTGATTTAAGGGTATAGGTTTAAGAGATATAAGCCACTATGTATAAAATAAGCACTATATAGTAGAGCACAGAAAAATATAGCCATTATTTTATAATAACTTTAAATACAATATAATCTATAAAAATATTTAGTCACTGTGTTGTATACTTGAAGCTAATATAATGTGAATCAGCTATACTTCAATTTTAAAAATTGACACAAATGGTACTAGAAGCTAAAGTGAAAGTGAAGTTGCTCAGTCATGTCCGACTCTTTGCGACCCCATGGACTGTAGCCTACCAGGCTCCTCCGTCCATGGGATTTCCTAGGCAAGAGTACTGGAGTGGGGTGCCATTGCCTTCTCCAGGGGATCTTCCCGACCCAGGTCTCAAACCCGGGTCTCCCACATTGTAGGCAGATGCTTTTACCGCCTGAGCCCCCAGGGAAGGCACTAGAAGCTAAGGCTCCTGCCAATCTGACTCATAAACATATAAGAGAATTCTGAAACAAGTTTCTCAAAACTAGACCCAGTTTAAAGGAAACATTTCTTAAGCTTCATGCTTTTTCTTTCTTCACTCATTCCTTTTGATACTTTCTGCAGCATTGTGGTTTTGAATATCCTTTACATGCTAATGATTCTCAAAATGTTATCTGTAGTACATACCTCTGCCCTAAATACTGGAACTGTATATCCACCCTTCTGTTATGTATCCGTATGGATATTTAGTGGGCAGCTAAAACTTAACATACTCAGATTCAAGCTCTTATCAGACCTACCCAACAATTTCTCCATTCCTGTTAATATCAACTCATTCTTTATATTTTTCAGGCCAGAAACTTAAAGTAATCTTGTGCTTTTGTCTGTCTTCACATTCTCTTTCCAGCAGATATGAAAGGTAGTCTTAGCAGATCTAAATGTGATCTGACAGGCAATAAGAGGTATATAAGGCACTCATATTTTTTCTTTTGAACTAGATTCTTTTTTAGACCTCTTTACAATTGGTGTGTCCTTAAGTAAAAAAAATATGTCTTGGCCTCTGTCTATACCTAAGCTTTCATCATACAGAGATGATATTAACCTTATATTCCAAGTGATTACAGAAAGCAAGTTTTTTTACATGCTGTCTCTTCACTTGTTTTACTGCTTAAGTATAAGAATAATTTTTAGCAGAAATATTAGTCCAATGAGAATTCATCTGTATATTAAATTACTGATCAGATTACTTTTATGTACTAAGATTTTTGATATGTCTAATTTTAATGAAAACTAGATAAAGTTACTGTAGGTACAGAGTAAAATGTTATAAACTTCTGAATTTTCTTTAAAGTGATACAGAATTAGGGAACTTAGATTCTGTCAAGTTTTAATATTCAACTTCCTCTTTGGCATATAAAAATACATAAAATAATTTTTGCTTCTCTTCTCCCTAAATTGTCTGTACATGAATAGCAGAACCTGAGCGACTTCACTTTCACTTTTTACTTTCACACATTGGAGAAGGAAATGGCAACCCACTCCAGTGTTCTTGCCTGGAGAATCCCAGGGGCGGGGGAGCCTGGTGGGCTGCCGTCTATGGGGTCGCACAGAGTCAGACACGACTGAAGTGACTTAGCAGCAGCAGTACTTACATAAGTAGTCTCTACCTGCTGGATCTGTTTGTACAACTTCCATTTACTCCTTCACTTATTAATTTTAGTTGTCTTGTTCAGTTGCTAGAGGGGCAACTGTGAGATTAAACTGATGTAAAAGAAAAAACAGGCAACGGTAAAAGTAAAGGCCATAAAGATAAGTTATCCTTCATGTTTGGTAAGAAGAAATGGTAATCGTGTGATGGAATGGAGACGGTAACTAATACAAGGATGGTAATGATTTTGCAATTTATAAATGTGTCAAATCAGCATCTCATACAACTTAAACTTACACCATGTTGTGTGTCAAATATATCTCAATAAAGCAGGAAACAAAGAATTAGCATGTTTCTGAAAGTGAAAAAAAATGATGTTTGATGACAGAAAAAGAGAGCGAAGGCCAGTATCTTCAGTAATAGGAGAGAACTAATTTTACCCCTTATTGACTGTCAGGACAGTGAAGGTTTAAGCTTGTTTGTCATCTGAGGAAAGATTCAATAGAGGTATGTATTTCCCGTGTAAGAAAAAGGTCTTACAGGAGAGGAGATGTAAGCGAAAATGGAAGGAAGAACTTTGGACAAAAAAAAAAGAAATGAGATAATTTAAAGATAATTTCAGGTGAAGATTAGAGAGGCTGAGAAATTTTACTCATGAAAGACTCTGTACCTGAAAGTGAGTTAACTCTTTTTTAGGATGTCTTGGGTTGGTGGCATGAAAAAATTGGAGTGAAAGAATAGAGGGTCAGTACCTTTGAGGCAGTGATAGTGGAAAGCATTTAGAATATCGCTTGTGTTGTAGAGATAAATTCAAAATAAACAGAAATGTTAGTGAAAGGTACGGTAGACTCAGTTGTTGTTGCTTAGTTGCTTAGTCCTGTCTGATTCTTTGTGAACCCATGGACTGTAGCCCGCCAGGCTCCTCTGTCCATGGGTTTTTCAGGCAAGAATACTGCCGTGGGTTGCCATTCCCTTCTCCAGGGATCTTTCTGACCCAGGGATCAAACCCGCATCTCCTCCTTGGCAGGTGGATTCTTTACCGTTGAGCCATCTGAGAAATCCCAAAGATGGTTTGTTATGGTTTAGTTGCCATTTCCTTCACCAAGTAGACTCAGTAGTAGTCAATAAAACAGTTTTCAATGGAAACATTCAGTTATATAATTTTCTCCCATAATTTCCAGCAAAATAATCATATTATTCTCAACCATATTCATGCAGTCATATGGACAGTCAATAGAAGACGGACTTTGAGTTCCATTATTTTCAGTTAATGTTTCCAGTATCTCCAGGATGTGTTAAATTATATCCTGAGACAACTAAGAGACTAGTTTTTGGACTCTTCCAATTATAATCATATTTGAAAGTCATTCATTTGATATTCATTTTGCTCTACCAGTATGTCACTGTGTCCCAGTGCATCTAATTTAAATTTCATGCTTTTTTAAAAAAAAATTTATTTCTTGGACTTACCCAGTTTCATTTGGATTCTCATTTCAACCTTATAGCTATTGGACATTTTCCCCAAATTATTGTGATCAGGATCAGCTACCTAATTTTTGGGGTCAATACAGAAGGAAATGCAGGCTCCTTGTTCAAAAATTAAGAATTTAGAGTGACAGCAGAGCATGAATCCAAGCTTGAGTCCTTATCAGCATGGAGTACAACACGGCTGCACAGGCTGCCAGCCCATGATCCCAGCCCCAATTGTCATTTTATATATTTGCTTAATTTTACACCTAAATTGCTTTTGAATTTATGCAGGAGTTACAGAACTTAGGCTCATTTCTACAGAGCATTATCGTTTAAGTTTTCATTGAAGATGATCAACAAACGATAACTGCTTTAGTATTTTGAAAGGTAGAATTTTAATCTAATTCTTTGAGTGTTAGCAGTGGATATAGTTTTTAGTATTACATTTTTCACCTTTAAAATTTTACGCTTTCTTTCCTTACTTTGGAAGAAAGGATATTGGGCATCTTGAATTTTGACTTTCCTAGTTTAAATCCTCTGTGTTGAAACTATTATCTTTATATAAAAAAGTGCACCGCAAGCAGACTGTTATGCCAAGTATCTGTGTTCAAGGTGACTTTAATTTTGAGCTGAGTGGTAGACTATACAACTTGCTCTCATAATAATTTTAATTGATTCGATAAGAGTGATTACATTTTGAAGAAAAAAACTGGCCTGTGTAACATTTACACACAGATAATAAACCCAGTAGCCCAGCTTTCTTTAAGAAAACTAGACAAGATAGTATGTTTCGTTTTTATTTTTTTAAATTGGAAAATAATTTTTCTCTTCGATCTGCTGTACCTTCTTTTGTAACATAAGAAACACGTTTATATTTGTCTCTGCCCTGACTCTTGGCACATAGCTCCTAAAATCCTTGTAAATAGGGATAGTAGCAGCATCCTTTGTTCTTTGACCTCAGTTCCTGACACAGAGCTCATAGGACCTTTGTAATTTCCTGAGTGATAGGAGCATCTGACACTAAATTCCTTGGAATTTACTGGGTAATAGGAATATCTTTTCTTCTAATGAAGTTCTTGGTGGGCTCCTGAATGGGGGCTGGTCACTAGAGAGACCAAACCAAGATTAGAAGCTTGGATATTTTGGCCGCCATAGAGGGACTGGAAATGGAGTTGATAATTGATCACACATATGGGATAAAACCTCCATTAAAAATTGTAATAGTGTGGAGTTCAGAAAGCTTCCAGGTTGGTGAACACATTAATAACACAAGGGTGACATCCTCTGCCTCCAGAGAGGCAGAAGCTTCTGTGCTGGGGACCCTTCCAGTCATCGCAGATACACCTCTTCAGATGACTGTTCATTTGAATCCTGTTTTTCTTCCAGCTTTGCATGCATGCTAAGTCACTTTAGTCATGTCTGACTCTTTGCAACCCTATGGACTGTAGCCCACCAGGCTCCTCTGTCCAAGGGATTCTCCAGGCAAGAAGACTAGAGTGGGTTGCCATTTCCTTTCCCAGGGGATCTTCCTGACCCAGGGGTTGGACCTGGATCTCTGTATTGGCAAGTGGGTTCTTTACCATCTTTGAGATGTAATTGACCCAAGGCACTATGTAAGATTAAGGCACACAGCCTAATGATTTGACCTATCTGCATTATGAAATGATAATCATAATAGGTTTAGTCAACATGCCATCATCTCGTATAGATACAGAATTAAAGAAACCAAAAAATTTCCTTGTGATGAGAATTCTTAGGCTTAATTCTCTTAACTTTCATGTATAGCATAAAATAGTGCTAACTGGACTGCAAGGAGGTCTAACCAGTTCATACTAAAGGGGATCAGTCCTGGGTGTTCATTGGAAGGACTGATGCTAAAGCTGAAACTCCAATACTTTGGCCACCTCATGTGACGAGTTGACTCACTGGAAAAGAGTCTGATGCTGGGAGGGATTGGGGGCGGGAGGAGAAGGGGACAACAGAGAATGAGATGGCTGGATGGAATCACCGACTCAATGGATGTGAGTTTGAGTGAACTCCAGGAGTTGGTGATGGACAGGGAGGCCTGGCGTGCTGTGATTCATGGGGTCGCAAAGAGTCGGACACGACTGAGCGACTGAACTGAACTGATATCATATTCTACATTGCATCCCTGGTACTTACTTATCTTGTGAGTTTGTACCTTTTGACTTCCTTCATCCAGTTCCCCTTCCCCCAACCCCCTACCCCTGGTAACCATAAATCTGATTTCTTTTGTTAAGAGTTTCTTTGTTTTTGAAGTAATATTGACCTACAGCACTCTGTTACTTCCTATTACACAGCATAGTGATTATTTCTATATATTTATTTTCTTGTGCAGGGATTTTTATAACTTTCACAATGTATTGATTTACAATGTGTTTAATTTCTACTGTACAGCATAGTGACTCAGTTATACATTTATATGTATTATTTTCCATTATGGTTTATTACAGGATATTGAACATAGTTTCCTGTGCTATACAGTAGAACCTTCTTGTTTATTCATCTTATATATAATTGAATCTGCTAATCCCAAACTCCCAGTATATACATTTCAAAGTGATCCCTGTGATAAGGCTAATTTTGATTTGTCTCCATAGTTATTGACTGTGTTCCCTACACTGTACATTTCATAGCAATGACTCATTTATTTTGCAGCTGGAAGTATGTAGCTCTCAATCTCTCTCACATATTTCTTTCTACTCTCAATCCTCCCTTGCTGGATATTCTTTTGTTAACCTGAGAAAGATCATCTTTCTTTTCCTGCCATCAGTTATGTGAGTTAGTTTGGCCATCAGTTATGTGAGTTAGTTTGATCCTTAAGTTTAATATTTTTTTTGTTTTATTTTTTTAAATTTTTAATATAAATTTATTTTTATTGGAGGCTAATTACTTTACAATATTGTATTGGTTTTGCCATACATTGACATGAATCAGCCATGGGTGTACATGTTTAATATTTTAAAATTCATCTTGTATTTTGAATTTAATTACCCTCTATTTTTAGATACAAAAACTGAAATATTATATGAAGGTCTATGATAAATAAATATGTTTCATTCTTATTTTAATCATCAAGCATCGTGGATATATGTTTTTATTTTATAAGTAGCAATCCCATCATTGTCTTTATAATTTACCTTGTGTGTGTGTTAGTTGCTCAGTTGTGTCCAACTCTTTGTGACCCCAGGGACTGTAGCCTGCCAGACTCCTCTGTCCATGGAATTCTCCAGGCAAGAATGCTGGAGTGGTTGCCATTTCCTTCTCCAGGCAATCTTCCTGACCCAGAGATCGAGCCCAGATCTCCGGCATTGCAGGCTGATTCTTTACCGTATGAGCTACCAGTAAATAGTGTTTCCTGGGTCATCTGCATTGACGTTTCTGAAATGTTTTTATAAGATAGTCTAAATTTTCCTTCTCTGTGTGTACCAAATAAAGCATGTTAACGTTTTTGGTCTAGACACAAAGGTATACACCAATGCATATACACACGTGTATAGTTGTATTATATATATGTATATATTTTAACATATTTATACTTACATTCATTTTAGTATCAAATTGATATGTATTATATATTCACAGTACACAAACTAGTTTTACTTGGGGAGAGCATTAAAATCTTTATGACTGAGGGTGAGTACAAATATTTATTTAGGAGTTTCTTGTCTTTACATTTCTTATAATTTAGTGGTTGAATTGCTTCCTCTAAAGTTATAACAGCAAAAGACAAAGTTAATATATAAATGAAAAACATCTGACATTAAGACCTAAAAACTAATCACTTGTAAAGGTTAAATAAATAGTATAATATGGTTAAGTAGCATTTTAGAAATGAATTTTTGGATAGAAGTTTTACTTTTAGTTTTGTTATCTGTGTACATATTCATTGAAATTCTTGAGTTTTTCTCTTTTTTAAAGTGATTTGAAAAAAAAAATAAAGTGATTTGTGTATAACTTTTACTTCTGTCCATCATACCTTACAACTAATATTTAATTCCTATAACATAAAATATGATTCTCAAGGTAAATATTCATTTCTCTTGTCCATCTTACTTTTCCACTGTTGATTCTTTTTAAACTGATTTTCTTGCAAAGCCACTCCATAGATTCTTAAAATTGAATGATCAAAACGGTTCTTTAATATTCAAGCAAATCTGCACTAAAATTATCCGGTGCTAGTAAAAATTTGCTTAAATTTTTTAAAGAAAGAAATGGGAGAATGAACAGTAAAGCCCTTCTCTTTGCATTGTAATGTAGTATCTTAGAGAAGTCTACATATGGAATGATGAATAAAAATATTTGACAAATTCATGAATATGTTTTTTAAGTCATAGAATATACATATTCATTATGAAGTTTCCATTGAAAGTATCACATAAAATTCAAGAAGTGCTTTATCGCTTCTGCCTTACCACTTTCATGTTTTTTGATCTGCGTTGAGAACTGGCTAATTTAATAGTACTCTGTCTGTCCCTTTTCTTTGTTGTGACCCCAATTAATTGCATTTCTCTATTATTATTTAATATTCTTACTTAAGGCAACTCTTCTTTCAAATTTCACTCATGATAATTCTTTTTAAATCTGGCTAGTCATCAAAATCACACAGGTGGAAAGGTTACAGGAACTTTAGTCTGTACATATTCCCTCTGACTCCCTTTGAATTTCTGATTTAGTAGAATTTGATTGACCCTGAGAACTGTATGTTGAAAAGTTCCTCTAGGTTCTGATGATTATTCAGATTTGGAACTCTGGTCCTGACCTTTAGCTGAGCATGAATTGTTTCATGGCAGTCCACTTTTCTAATGGGCCCTATGTCTCAGAATCATTCCCAGTGTGGACCATTAACTTTATCCTTTTCACCCACTACTCATTAGAGCTGAATGATCTCTTTATTCCAGAGATGATACTCAATTTTCATTTCCTGAACAATTAAACCAAGCAGGGATCAAAGCGGTTCTCCTTCAAGGCCACAGTTCTCTGCTGGAGTAGAATGCGCTCTTTCTAGGAAACCATGCCATTCTGACAGTATAGAAAGCGCATTGCTATATTCCCCAATATGCTGTCTCTCTTCCCCTCCTAAACCACATTCTAGATAGATCAAACATTCCCAGTGGGGCCAGCTTGAAAGACACTAAGCCCTTCTGAATGGGTTTACCAGGTGGCCCATTGGAAAAGCATCCACCTTCCAGTGCAGGAATCACAGGAGACACAGGTTAGAGGGTTCAGTCCCTGGGTCAAAAAGATCCCCTGGAGAAGGAAATGGCAACCCACTCCAGTATTCTTGCCTCGAGAATCTCATGGACAGAGGAGCCTGGTGGTTCACAGTCCATGAGGTCACAAAGAGTCGAACACGACTGAACACAACAGCACAAGGTCCTTCTACATGGCTGTGGTAACTGTGTCCTGTAACTAAATTTTCAGCTATATCTGACTTAGGACAAATACAGCAACCCTCCAAGTGAGATCCTACCACCTGAGAGCTGGTCTCTCCTCTCTCACCCTACACAACTTCAGCACAATAGATTTCACCTACAGATGATGAGAAAATGCCACTGAGGGGAGGAGATAGAGGAGGAAGCTGGGAAACAGCTTATGTCTTTTTCATCCGGCTTAATATCCCATAAGAGCACTCAGTGACAGATGGCCCTGGTCTCTAACAGGGAATTGATTGTAATAGACCACTTTGCCAGTATTTATCTCTTCCCTGTGCCCATATCAGCACACCCGAGTCTTCTTTCTATAATCCCAGCCTACTGCTCAATAAGTTTCCAGCGTATTTGGCAGGTAAAAGCAAAAGCAGCTGTTTTCTACATCTTGTTCCTGCTGTTTAAGGTGCACGACCCAGCCAAATGAATCATATCAGAGCCAGAGACCCCGGCAGGAGTCCCTTGCTACAAATGTGCAGCCTTTTCTATCTTATCTACTTGAAGAACAAAAGATCTGAAAGCCTCGGAGTAACCTTCCAGCACAATAGTACAACTGTTTACTGAGCTATACATGAGGTGTTTTTCAGTATTGTGTGGATAAGTAGGGTGGCAGGAATCCATAAATACACTCAGTCTCCCCCTTCAACTTCTCTAGAACCATGTTGATCGTCTGAAGTATCTGTGATCAAGTTGCTTGTGATAAATGTTGTTCATCTTCATGTATATGGAGAGGATGAAAAAGGATCAGTCATCACAGACATCCCATGAGACAGAAATATTTTTGAAGTTTTGTAGATGCCACATCTGGTTGGCACCAGTTGGAGTAGAATTTTAACCCCACTGGTGATTGACCTTAGAGGTCAATCTCAACAGGGTTGAGAGCATTTTTTCTCAAGGGAAGCTGAACACTGGCTCCTGGTTATGATGGGCCTGTGCATGTGTGTGTTAGTTGCTCAGTCACGTCCGACTCTTTGCAACCCCATGGACTGTAGCTTACCAGGTTCCTCTGACCATGGAATTCTCCAGACAAGAATACTGGAGTGGGTTGACATTTCTTCTCCAATGATGGTCCTGCATCACAGTAAAAGAGATCCAACAGAGATCACTAAGGTACATCAGAAAAATACCACTTGTGGTTATTGAGGCTCTATTTGAGACTACTTGCCTGAAGGCTGAAAACTGTTTTATTCATAGCCAAACCTTATAGCCATCCTTAGTCACTCTGTAGACAATACTGTGACGGAACAATTTCTCACACATCAGTTGAAGTCCCAGAGACCAGAAACACTGTGTGTAGGCTTTAGCCTGAGAGTCTGAATTCCTAAGTGGAGATTTTGACTACCTTCAAGAGATCTTCCACTCTGAGGCTGCTGTCACGTGACCGTGTCCAAGGGCCATCACAGCCAGTTCATTTACAGGACAATATGAAATTGTCTATATGAAATTGGTCTCAATAGGCTCTGGCTCCCTAGAGGCTTTCTCCATTGGGGTAATGACCTCTCCACCTCAGCTTGCAAGCACAACCTACAGGTTTTCTACTTGGAACACCTTGCCTCCCTGCACCTTATATGTGCATTACGGGAGAGTCCCTGCATTTGTAGCTTTCTGGGACAGCAGCAGAAGCAGTTGCCAGAAATCAATTAAGTTTTGCAGTGGCTCCATTCCTCCTTTTGTTTCTGATCTCCACTCATTGTTTTGTTCTATAACTTGATTTTACCACAAGTTTGGGATTTTTATTCTTATACACACTCTCTCTGTGTTATTTAAACTTGTGGTCTTAATCCTTACCCAACTAATCTGTAGACTCTGATTCTGTCCATTCCATATCAGAAGAAATGTTCTATGATATTTAGTTTTTTTTGTAATATCAATTTTTTATTAATTGCCTAAAGTTGAGAGTGATATAAGCATATGCACAATCCAAGAGCACCTCGTCATTGGTCCAGAGAAACTTTACTGACCAGGGAGCTTCTGAAGTTATCTTGAAAAGTTAGAAGAACTCTGTAGATGCCTGTGAGATTTACTGTATTATACTTCCATCACTTTCTTTTTGAAGCTGAAATAATACATTAGTTTGTTCCTGTCAGGGCAGAAGACCAATTTCATTTGTCTACCTATGAAGATGAATTGATGCAGCAAAAATCCAGAAATGTCTTTAGATATATTACTGTACAGCTCATTGACCATTCTATCAATGCTCTACTTGAAAGTCATGGCTATCTGATGTCAAGTTCCATTGATAAAGTGATTCCCAAACATTACTTTCAAGTATACTTCCCTCAGAGGTCACAGAAGAACTTAAGTGACTTGCAAAGACCTAAAACAGACGAAGTTCCAGTTAACCATCACACCAATTGTTTTAATGTTTAAAATCTTTCTTTTTCTGTAAAGGAAATTACAGGGAGCTAGCTCCATGTACTTGGGTTTAAGAATTTTTCTGCCCAGTGGGTATAAACCAAGTGAAATTAGCAAAAATAAATCAAGAAGGCCCTTGTAAATAATGTAATATTATTTTATATTTAAAGACATTGTATACAAACACATGTGAACATCTGTGTAACTATAACTTATATCCCTGTCAAACACATTAACAAATAGGCCACAAGAAGCAGTTATGTTAGAACCCTTTATGAGTTACAGTGGGTTAAAGCAACACTTTTTATTTATTTGAGCTCTCTTGTCCAAGGAACACTGTGTAGGCCCTTGTTTCCTTACGGAAAATTAGGACAGACTAATTTGAAAACAAGGAAAAGCAACAAAGTGAAGCTTTTGATGGTTACTGGAATTGTAAGCAATTGTAAATTCTCTCCCTGCTGTAAATTATCTTCTCCCTCTGCTTTTCTCTTTATCTCCATTTAATTCCTTTTGCAAAATACTAGCTTGATTCTTCTTGAAAAATATACCTCAGCCTGCTAAAAGCAGACATAACCATCTAGAAATGTTATATGCAACTTGTTGGGGACCAGTCATTTTTCTTCTACCATCAGTTCAGTTCAGTGGCTCAGTCATGTCCGACTCTTTGCCACCCCATGGACTGCAGCACGCCAGGCCTCCCTGTCCATCGCCAACTCCCAGAGTTTACTCAAACTTATGTCCGTTGAGTCGGCGATGCCATCCAACCATCTCCTCCTCTGTCATCCCCTTCTCCTGCTTTCAATCTTTCCCAGCATGAGGGTCTTTTCAAGTGAGTCAGTTCTTTGCATCAGGTAGCCAAACTATTGGAGTTTCAGCTTCATCATCAGTCCTTCCAATGAATATTCAGGACTGATTTCCTTTAGGATGGACTGGTTGGATCTCCTTGCAGTCCAAGGGACTCTCAAGAGTCTTCTCCAGCACCACAGTTCAAAAGCATCAATTCTTTGGTGCTCAGCTTTCTTTATAGTCCAACTCTCACATCTGTACATGACTACTGCAAAAACCGTAGCTTTGACTAGATGAACCTTTTGAATGACAAGTAATGAAATGCTTCAGTTCAGTTCAGTTCAGTTCAGTCGCTCAGTCGTGTCCGACTCTCCGCGACCCCATGAATCACAGCACGCCAGGCCTCCCTGTCCATCACCAACTCCCGGAGTACACTCAAACTCATGTCCACAGAGTCGGTGATGCCATCCAGCCATCTCATTCTCCGTCGTCCCCTTCTCCTCCCGCCCCCAACCTTTCCCAGCATCAGAGTCTTTTCCATGCTTGGCTATCCTCAATCCCAAAGAAGTCCAAGTGTACAGTAAAGTCCAGGGTATTCCTCACCTTTGAACTTCTTTGAGGATGTTCTTCCGCCAAGTGTTGCATTTGGTAGTCGCAATGGTCCACAAATGGAACATCAGTAGATGAATTCAGAACACGTGTCATTTGCTAACTGTTGTATAAGACAAAGCCTTATATGTCTTTATAAGTCTTCTAATTATGCTGTACCACTATACTTCTCAGTGTTTCAAATATAGTTCCTAGGTCCTTCATTATTGCTGTCTTCATGTCATCTGTAAACCATTTCCTGTCCTGCCCTAAACCACATTCTCACTGTTCCTCATAGTCATCTTTTCCCTCTGTCTTGGCTGCAGTCCATGGGGTCACTAAGAGTTGGACATGACTGAGCGACTTCTTTCACTTTTCACTTTCATGCATTGGAGAAGGCAATGGCAACCCACTCCAGTGTTCTTGCCTGGAGGATCCCAGGGACAGAGGAGCCTGGTGGGTTGCCATCTATGGGGTCACACAGAGTCGGACACGACTGAAGCGATTTAGCAGCAGCAGCAGCAGCTACCTCAGTTTAACAGGTGCTGAATTTATGGACGGTGTCAGTAGTTTGCTGCATAGTTTGAACCAGATAGAACACAAGCATGAAATGGTTTTGCTTCAAGCAGATGGCTGATTCATTTTTCTTGGTGGCATCCTGAATAGATTCAATTGCTATCTGGTCTCTAGAATATGAAAAAATAAGGTTAAATTAAGTTTAGTTCAGCTTAAAATTTCAGTCTCATATTTAGTTTAATGTTCTGTTTGCAGTACAAGTTTAAACCATGCTGAAGTTATGTGCCCTGGCAGGGAAGAATGATCGGTTTCCCCAGCTTCCTTTACCCGACCTAGGTGACATTATTCTCCACTGGCCTGAGAAGTAGGAATGAAACAAAGTGGGTACATATCTCCTCCTAAGTAGTGTCTTATGGTGCTCATGTATTATATGTAACAAGGACACAAACACTTGCTTTCTTTGGGGTACAAGTGTGGGCTCTTAAGGGTTCATACAGGAGCTCTTCTGTCTTCCCAGTTCTTTAACAAGAAGAAGTATGCTGTGTAAACATATCTTCGGACATCTTATCCTAGATTACTCGTGCTCCATATGCAGTACTCCTGTTAGACAGCTAAAACATAGCTGCTTCCTTCGGTTTCCACTTGACCTACAAAAATGCTTTTGCCTCACCAAGCACTGGGAAGTACAAGATGCCTCCTCTCTTTCCTATGTCACCATTTCAGACCAGTTTTAACACCTCATTAGTCACAGGAAGCAAACAAAGCATTCAGCTCCTTAAGCACAGTACAAGTTGGGAGTTAGAAACCATCCCATCCACTTTGTACTCCCAGGCTCTATAAATGGTGGACTTGGAGCTACCCTCATTTGTTTGGGGCAGAGGGGTGAAGTACCAGTGTTTTTGTCTCCCTGAGTAGTAAACAGGAGCCACCATACTCTCCTCCTGGGCCATGGATTCAATGTGACTCTGATTATTTCCTAAATTTTCAGACAACTTTAGAATACATGAGATTAGTGGAGTAATGAAGGAAAGGTCAATTTTTGACCTCTTGTGAACCCTTTAGAGGTAAATCTTATTCCCATCTCTTAGAATGAGATCAACTTAGCACTTACTGTTTTCAGTTGAAGGTGATAGCCAAAAATCTGAAATAAAAGAATCCACTGTGTTCATGATGTAACAGTGCAGCTTCAGAATAACTCTTAAATAGAACAGGAGGAAACAGCTAATCAAAATTGCTCTCAAACCCAACAATGTAATTCAGTCAAATTGAATATCTTTTTTTAATTGAAGTATAGTTGATTTACAATGTTGTGTTAGTTTCTAGTGGACAGCAAAGTCACACACACACACACACGTACATATTCTTTTACATTCTGGTTTGTTAAAGGATATTGAATATAGTTCCAGCATATTGAATATAGTTACAGTAGGACCATGTTTTTTATATATTTCATATATAGCAGTTCATGTCTGCTAATCCCAAACTCCTAATTTGTCCCTCCCCCACCCTCTTTCCTTTTTCATAACCATAAGTTTTCTATGTCTGTGAGTCTGTTTCTGTTTCATAAATAGATTCATTTGTGTCATATTTTAGATTCCACATATAAGTGATATCTTAATATCTGTCTTTCTGACTTACTTTGGTCATCTTTAGGTCCATCCCTGTTGCTCCAAATATGACAGACTGAGTATGACTACATGGCATTTGAACACATTACATCCTCTTCATAGATGACAAAGAAAAACTAAAAGGAAGCAGTTGCATTAATTACCACGCCTAATGAAGTTGAAACTCCAGAAGATAGAACTTGATCAGGACGGTCTGTGCAGTGTGGTGCAGCTGCTAAATAATGTAGATTAGTGCCCTCTTGGGTCTCCACATTAATTCCCGAAGAGCCGAGAGTTTAGGATTTGGTTTTAGCACATCTCTTTAGTTAATCCCTATTGTTTTACACTGGCCAAGGTAGCAGCATTCAGGGTGGCAATTAATGCTCTCCCTCAAGCAGAAACTTCAAGGATTGCTTTCCTTTATTTGCATCAGAATTTGGGACATAGATTTTTGTTGTCGTTTTAGTTCCTCTGCTACGAACATCATTCAGAGAAATGAGGTTTAGCTTTAACATTGGCTAAAATGTTTTCATACTTCATTTCAGTTCAGTTCAGTTCAGTCGCTCAGTCGTGTCCGACTCTTTGCGACCACATGAATCACAGCACGCCAGGCCTCCCTGTCCATCACCAGCTCACGGAGTTCACTGAAACTCATGTCCACAGAGTCGGTGATGCCATCCAGCCATCTCATTCTCTGTCATCCCCTTCTCCTCCCACCCCCAATCCTTCCTAGCATCAGACTTTTTTCCAGTGAGTCAGATCGTCGCATGAGGTGGCCATTGGAGTTTCAGCTTTAGCATCAGTCCTTCCAATGAACACCCTGGATTGATCTCCTTTAGAATGGACTGGTTGGATCTTCTTGCAGTCCAAGGGACTCTAAAGAGTATTCTCCAGCACCACAGTTCAAAAGCATCAATTCTTCAGCAATCAGCTTTCTTCACAGTCCAACTCTCACATCCATACATGACCACTGGAAAAACCATAGCCTTGACTAGACGGACCTTTGTTGGCAATGTCTCTGCTTTTTAATATGCTATCTAGGTTGGTCATAACTTTCCTTCCAAGGAGTAAGCGTCTTTTAATTTCCTGGCTGCAATCAGCATCTGCAGTGATTTTGGAGCCCAAAAAAATAAAATCTGACACTGTTTCCACTGTTTCCCCATCTATTTCCCATGAAATGATGGGACCAGATGCCATGATCTTTGTTTTCTGAATGTTGAGTTTCAAGCCAACCTTTTCACTCTCCTCTTTCACTTTCACCAAGAGGCTTTTGAGTTCCTCTTCACTTTCTGCCATAAGGGTGGTGTCATCTGCATATCTGAGGTTATTGATATTTCTCCCGGCAATCTTGATTCCAGCTTGTGCTTCTTCCAGCCCAGCGTTCCTCATGATGTACTCTGCATGTAAGTTAAAAAAACAGGGTGACAATATACAACCTTTCCGTACTCCTTTTCCTATTTGGAACCAGTCTGTTGTTCCATGTCCAGTTCTAACTGTTGTTTCCTGACCTGCATACAGGTTTCTCAAGAGGCAGGTCAGGTGGTCTGGTATTCCCATCTCTTTCAGAATTTTCCACAGTTTATTGTGATCCACACAGTCAAAGGCTTTGGCGTAGTCAATGAAGCAGAAATAGATGTTTTTCTGGAACTCTCTTGCTTTCTCCATGATCCAGCGGATGTTGGCAATTTGATCTCTGGTGCCTCTGCCTTTTCTAAAACCTGCTTGAACATCTGGAAGTTCACGGTTCACATATTGCTGAAGCCTGGCTTGGAGAATTTTGAGCATGACTTTACTAGCGTGTGAGATGAGTGCAACTCTGCGGTAGTTTGAGCATTCTTTGGCATTGCCTTTCTTTGGGATTGGAATGAAAACTGACCTTTTCCAGTCCTGTGGCCACTGCTGAGTTTTCCAAATTTGCTGGCATATTGAGTGCAGCACTTTCACAGCATCATCTTTCAGGATTTGAAATAGCTCAATTGGAATTTCATCACCTCCACTAGGTTTGTTCGTAGTGATACTCTCTAAGGCCCACTTGACTTCACATTCCAAGATGTCTGGTTCCAGGTGAGTGATCACGCCATCGTGATCTTCATCGTGAAGATCTTTTTTGTACAGTTCTTCTGTGTATTCTTGCCACCTCTTCTTAATATCTTCTGCTTCTGATAGGTCCATACCATTTCTGTCCTTTATCGAGCCCATCTTTGCATGAAATGTTCCCTTGATATCTCTAATTTTCTTGAAAAGATCTCTTGTTTTTCCTATTCTGTTGTTTTCCTCTATTTCTTTGCATTGATCGCTAAGGAAGGCTTTCTTATCTCTCCTTGCTATTCTTTGGAACTCTGCATTCAGATGCTTATATCTTTCCTTTTCTCCTTTGCTTTTCGCTTCTCTTCTTTTCACAGCTATTTGTAAGTCCTCCTCAGTGTTTGGCACATCCAGCTCTCATTGATAAGTATAAGAGTAAAAAAATAAGTAAAATAAATAAGCTTATCATTTACTGCATGATGATTGTAAACCATGCTATATTTTTTTTTGTAAAATCAGCCATCTGACCTCTATTCTTTATTTACTAGAAATATTTATAATAATTTTTCTGAACTAATAGTCTCATGTTTTGTTTGCAAATTGAACCAGAACAGGCCAGAATCTATAATTCTTGTGGAGATCCCTACTCCAAACTTCTGAGAAGCCAGATATCTTTCAGAATCCTAGCCCACTAAAAAGAATCCCTTTTTTGCCTCAGGGCCAATGAAAGGGTCAGTTTTTCAATGTTAAACCTGAATCTGTTGAGTAGTTTAAAAAGAATAACTGAGAGCTCCCTGGTGCCTGGCACATAGTAGGCAACCAAGAAATTTATTACATCATTGGAAAGAAACAAAGTTTCATGAAAGATGCCAAGAATTCAAAGTACATCTTTTGCACACTCATGCTTCCTGTTCGTAAGATCCCTTTTACTCTGGTACCCGGCACAAGGTTTTCCTCATGAAAACCTTCTTCACTCAGTGGGTTTTCCACAGTCATATACAGGCATCAAAATCCTGTTTCCCCACTTTTCCATCAAAAAAGCAAAATACTGACAGTTTCTCCCATTCCCACTCGTAGATCCCACAGATATTGGGAGAAAGTTATTTTTATGACCTTAAGCTATCTAATGCTCGATTGTGAGTTAGCATTCTCAGGACTATTTATTTTAGCAATGTTTGTTTATGTATATATATACAGACACATATATATACACACATATAGATTTATATGTATATAAAAATTTGTGAAGTATGTCACCCAGAATGGATTTGCAGTCAAAGTAGGATAGGGAATCTTGGACAAAAGCGCTCTTCTGACTTTCTTTAACTCAATAATGTAGATTTGATTTTCTTCGTTTGGCTGGAAAGTATTGTTGCATTCTACTAGATTTTTTTCTAGTTTGGTTCCTGTCTCCCCATAGTGAGAGAGTATATGTATAGTTTAATTCTTCAAAATATTCCATGCTTAATATTTGCTGCTGGCTAGAAAGCTTAACTATAAGAGAAATAGATCTTTAGGATCATTTCCTCAGGTTTTATTTTAATGGCAAAAATACCCACACTCCTAATTCATTTGCAACCATGAGTTTATCTATCATCTTAAATGAAATAAAATTTATTATATTTTATAGTGAGCTTAACAATTATATTAAAGACATGTACCTCCTTTAGTGAATGATGACTCGTATAAAGTCACTGGGATAATTTGTCTAAATTTTTTCTGTTTTAAAGCCTGTGACTCAGACAGTAAAGAATCCACTTGCAATTCAAGAGACCTAGGTTCGATCCCTGGGTTGGGAAGATCCTCTGGAGGAGGGCATGGCAACCCACTCCAGTATTCTTGCCTAAAGAATCCTATGAGCAGAGGAGCCTGGCAGGCTACAGTCCATGGGACTGCAAAGAGTTGGACACAACTGAGCACAGCACATTCATATTTTAAATATATGTGCTTTGGTGCAAATTCTTAGTTTTTATTTCTCATGAAAAGTATATTCTTCAGAATGAAAAATGCATTCTTCCACAGTTTCTTAGGCGTGCTGCACTCTGATTGAAGTGAATGTTGGGGCACACGGGTTAATCTGTTATTTTGAAAAGGAATGTGAGGGATGATCAATTCACTGTGGAGACAACTTTGCATTGCCAGCAGAAACCATAAACCTCTTAATTAAGCACTTTGGGGGAAATAAGAATATTTTATTTTCATGTATGTTGATTTTATTTAGTTTTCTTTGAATTTTCTCTGAAAACCAAATTAAACATGTTTTCACTATGTCTTTTCTTGGTAACCATTACTAGGATTCAATTTTCTACTTTTCTGTTTTTGTTGTTGATTGCCAGTCTTTTAATGGTTTTCTAACACCCCTCATATTTGCTGTTTTTGCCTAGCTATATGATTCTGCTTATGGCTGAGTGGATTAGGAAAAGACATGAAATAAAATTTTAAAACAGCAGTTGAGCAGCATTCTGGAACAACAACAAAAATCTGATTATGGGTTAGGACGTCCTCCCAGCTCCATTCAGTGAAACAGCACAGGTTGAGTGCGCCAAGAATCCTTGAAAATCCACAGACCTGGCCTCCTATCAGGGTTGGCCTAACAAGATGTTTAGAAATAGAAGACTGCCTATGCCATGACTAGTTAAAAGAATTCTGCAGGCTTGGATTGACATCCAGTCTTTTCACTCCCTGAGATAATCAAAGGATCTCTATGAATCACTCTCTCTTATTGACTGCCAGGCCAGGCAAAGAGAGAAACCACCTGAGATCAAGTCTGCCATCATCTTGTAGGCCATTTCATTTCTTTCAGCTGGTAGAATTTCACGAATAGAAAAAGTTAAATTTCTAAAAATAATTTTGAGGCTAGATATGTGATTTAACGTTATGCTATATTGTATCCTCTTCAGTAACATTAGTATTCTATAGATGTGCGCAGGATAGCAAGCTGTTTTTGCCCTTAGCCAGATAAAGGAATGGATTTACACAATGCCGGAGTAAGCAATTGCTAGTTGCTCTGGTTGGAAAGTTTCTCCAGCCACCTGTCACAATAGAGAAGTTTTATCATTAGAGATTCATTTCTCAGGAGTAGCTCTCGGAAGGCTACAGAGAGCTCTGATGATAGCCATGAGCACAGTTATCCGAATGATTATGTGAGGCAACTTTAGTTGAAATTTTGCCTGAAGAAAAAATAACTGTATTTGAGTTAGAATACAGGACAAGGTCTTGGTCACTGACTTTAGTCAAGTATTTTTTATAGAAATAGATTAAAGTTGCCCCAAATAATGCTCTATCCTATTCTGACACATTTAATAATAATAAAAGTAACAAAAATCTGTTCTCCAAAAGATATATCTCAAGTGTTGGTGAACTTTTTTTTTTCAATTTCTTCTGTGAATCCATTTTTTTGGTCTTAGAGTACTTGAACTTTTCTCTGTTTTCTCCGCAACTACCATTCATCTAGACATAAAACTGTTGGCCTTTTTTCTCAGAACGAGTAATGAGCAATGGATAAGACAGCCATAATCTCTAACCTCATTGGAGCTTACAGTCTAAAGTAGAGGCAGTTAATGGGAAATTACAATGTGATGTTATACATGCTAAGACAGAAATAAAAGGGCAAGAGAGAACACAGGGTTTTAGAGTCAGCTACCTGGAGAGGGAGATGTTTACATTTCCAAGGTAAGACTCAAAGAATGAGTATAATTTACCTAGGAAAAGGAAGTTGGTCATGGGATTGTTCTAGGAAAATGGAACAGCATGTTTAAAGCCAAGTATAAAGAGGGATAGGGTGTATGCTGGGAAATTAAAAATAACATATCTCTATAGCTTCCGCAAGTGGTAGATGATAACACGGTGACTATGAGAGAACTTTTGAGCCATATTAAAAAGTACAACTTTTATCCTAAGGAAAATAAGGAATCACTGGATAATTGAAGGAGATAATTATTATGTTGCTTTACAAATAAGATACTGTATCTGCTTTGCAGATGAGTAGTGGCATGGCAGGATATCAGCCAAGAGTCCTGTAACCATGTTTGAGGCAAGAAATGCTAATGACCTCAAGTAGGGTAATGGTGTTGAAATGAGGGAGAAAAGGATGGAGTCAAGAAATACTACAAGGTAGAAGAAGGGATTGGTGACTGATGGGCTCATTAATTGCAAAATGGTGAAGGATATAATAGAAGAGGAAATATCCAAAATAATGGCTAATAAAGGCCATGATGACAAAACACTGAGACAGGAAAAAAAAAAAAAGACACAGAAAGAGGAAAAGCAAGTTGGGGAGGTCTGAGAGTGGGTCCATATTTAGTGCTGTTGTTGTTTTGATGGCTGTGGGACACCCAGGTGGAAATGTCAAGTAGGAGAATGCATACGCAAGTGTAGAGAACAAGCGGGCAATCTGCACTGGAGATGTAGAGTTAAGAATTGTGCGCTTATGAGGTGTAATTGTATTTGAGGGTATGAGTAGAATGTTAAGAAAGAAAAGCATCAGACAGAATCCTGAAGATTTATGGTGTAGGTAGAAATACCCAGAAGACCTTCCTTGCTCCTTTAGCATCACACATCTTTCAGTTCCTTTTCCTTTGGTCCAGATGCCTTTAGCTTTGTTCTTACTTGCTGCTGCTACTGCTAAGTCACTTCAGTCGTGTCCGACTCTGTGCCACCCCAGAGACGGCAGCGCACCAGGCTTCCCCGTCCCTGGGATTCTCCAGGCAAGAACTCTGGAGTGGGTTGCCATTGCCTTCTCCTTGTTCTTACTTGAGTAACGCTATATTCCAAGTTGGCTTCATTAAAGGACATTGATATCTGTAGTATTTTTCAAAGTTAAGAGCCAACGTTTATATTCTTTATGTCATATCTAATATTCTGTATGTAATATAAAAAGGCAGGATTATTTTCAAAATCATGGTCATTGGGAAGGATGGTTCTTTTGTATCAGATAATCATGCCTTCATATTGTATAATAAGGAAAAATTCTTGATTGTGATGCATAATTTAAGGAATTCTCAGTAAGTTACCTGTCCCATTTCTTTTATAACTACTCTTTTAAAGGTGAACAGATCCTTGAAGGGAGACTCTGCAATCTGTTCCACATGCTATTTATACTTAAAAAGTGTTAAATTATCCTAATCATACTTACAGTAACAATCAAGATTAATTGCAGCTATATTAGGGTTACTTATTATTTGTTCTACTTCAGCAGTAACACAAATCCAATTGCACAAGCAATTTCCATAATCCAAATTGTGAAAGGAAGAAGAGGAAAAAAATACCATGCATAGTTGGTTGAAATAGTATTCAAAATAAATCCATAACCAAATGTTTCTCTAAAATTCCCTTTTTGAAAAGGAGCTGATTCTGAACAGATTGTATATGTGTCTCACTGGTGGAAGTGGATTATCTATCTTGAATTGGATTGTGATGACGATGACCCTATTCTAAGTAAACCAAATCTCTTGAACTATATAATGAGATCAGGAGGAGCATTCGGCCTGAGAACGACAGATTGCAATGACGGAGATGACTTCAGTAATGTTTTTCCAAGCCTCTTTCCTTGATGTACATAATACTGTGATTTTTGTCCTGCAGAGATTCCTGATGTAGTTTTGTGTGCTCTTTTTTTCTTATTCTTATTTTCACTTTTTAAAGTAGAGCTGAATGAGTGGCAGGAAGCTGCGAAATCTATCTTACAAAAAGGTGATGAGGGAGAATCTAGAATCTTCTTTTGCTTTGCAGCTGTAATGCAGAAAAACTATCACCAGTAAACATTGGACTGATTCTTTTTTTTCCTTTCTTTCTTTAGGCTGTGAGGAGGCAAAAGTTGCTTGAACAGAGTATCCAGTCTGCCCAGGAGATTGAAAAATCCTTACAGTTAATTCAGGAGTCCCTCTCATCAATTGACAAGCAGTTGGCAGCTTATATTGCTGACAAAGTGGACGCCGCTCAGATGCCTCAGGAAGCCCAGGCAAGTAGAACCTGGGACGAGCTTCTTTGGTTTTTATTATCTGACCAAGACAGTGGTGAATTTCTAACCTAAAATTTATTCATCTAGTTGCACAGAGTATTATTTGGTCGACTGATTTGACTGTTTGGAGATAAGGGGGAAAAGAGCTCTAGATTAGTACTCTAAGATTTATTTTCAAATGTATGTAATGGAGGAACTTGAAATAGACACTTAAAAGACCGGGGCAGTATCACACTGAAGTCTTCTATTTATCACTATTTTTGATGTATACTTTAGCTGGAGGGAAACCATCGGAATGTAAATTATAAAGAAAATATTTTTGGTGGTACTATTAAAAATGCAGCCCCAAATATTTTCTTATCAACTCACCTTCATTATCCTGGAATCAGAATTCACATAACCTATATTCTACATTTAATGTGTTGCAAGTAGTTAATAACAAGGAATTAGAGATATAAATTTGCATTTTATTACTAATACTAATATTCTCTATACTCATACTCACATACGATATATTCAGAACTATTCAATCTGAATTATGAAATGTATTAAACTAATTTTTCTAGAATCAGAGTTAAAATAGTAATGAAAATAAATCTAAGTCAAATTTATACTGAGTAAATTTAGGCTATATTCATATTAATTTTCAACTTGGACGGTAATGCTGTATTTCCATTTCTAAATAACATTTGCTTGTTTGTAAAATATCGTTAAGCATTGTTTATATAAATGTCTTTAGAGTTTTCTGATAGTAAGGTAACATAGCTAATTTTTATGTGTATATATTAAGAACCCAATACACAGGGATAACTCAGACTGATACATTATAATGTGAGGAGCATTAGAAGGTTATCTGTCCATCCCCAAAGCCCTCTCCCCACTAATTGGTGGAGATACATGAATGTTTTCACTTTAAAATAAATTTGGGTTTATGAAATACTAGATTTATAAATTAAGGTTATGATGCCATTGCAGTGCATTAAATCACAGTCAAATGGATGTTCAAAGCATCATTGAACATAATAGCATGGGTTAGTTTACCATATTGTGTAAGTTTTGACCGAGAAAGTCTTTGAGCGCATGGGATAGAGTACAAGTAGTTTGGATGGGCTGAAAAAGTCTACAGTGGTGGGATTCCTCATTGACTGTTGTAACAAGAGGTGAAGAAAGTGAAGTTGGGGAAGTTTTTGTTGCTAAATTCCTCATGATAGTTTTCCACTAGGGCTGTATGTAACCTCACTCTTAATACACTTCTTCAAACTTACCTAGTTTCATCAAGTTCTCCAGCATTGTCTATTTTGAAGACTCTTTCAATTTGAGCCACATGCAAACTTTTTAGGCAAACTTTAGAAAAATGCATGATAGGAATGGGAAATTTTAACTGAATTGAGAGAACTACATGATTATTTAGAACTGCTTATTTTGTTTAACTTAGTGACATGAATTTGGAAGAATGTTTGATTAAAGATGTCTCATACCTTTTTGAATGTAATTAAGGAAAAATTTGAACAGTATAAATATTAAAATCAGTTATACTATAAAATAAATGGAGTTCCTTTTTCAAGCTGGTAGAATGAAACTATGAGTAGCAAATTTGAGGTTGGCAAAAGTTCTTAGTGTCTGAGGTAATAATTGGGAACTTTCAGAAAAAAAAATATAGTTTACTTGAAAAGGTTGTTGACTCTGAATGTTTGTTTATTTACTTATGAATACATGATTCCATAAATATGAATATAACATGCTAGTTTAATAACAAAGATTTTTGTTTTATTTTCTCAAAAACTATGATAAAAGATCATTAAAAACTGTTCAAAATATTGTTGATAACAGCACACAGGTTAGGAAATTTCAAATCTACTTGAAAAAGATTTTGGAATACTAACAAGTTCAAAACTATTTTCCCTACATTTCTGTTTGCACCTGCATTTTCAAGATGATCTTAACTTTGAATTCCCCAAATGGTAATATATTATAAAATGCATGACACCCAAAAGCTATGGAAACACTCTTTTCCAAAATTCTTTTTATTTTTTTGCCTCACCATGCCACGTGTGGGATCTTAGTTCCCTGACAAGGGATCAAACCCGTGCCTCCTGCATTGGAAGTGTGAAATCTTAACCCCTGGACTTCCAGGGACGTCCCTCCAAGCTTTTATTTTAAGATGACATCAAAGTGAATTGTTTTCCAGAACAGAATTAGCAACTACTCAGATTTACTTCAGGGATTGCCTTTCCTGAAGCTCAATATGAATCTCCCCTGGAAGAAACAAGTAGAGAATAAAGGGATTGTCTGTGAAGTGAGAACTTAAGCACAGTGTGTCAGACAAAGAACTTCCTAAGAATACCACCGAAATGACATTTTTTCTAAGCTTATATAATGAGGCTAAGCTAAATTTAAGGCTTTGTATAAATGAAAATTCATACCCAATGTGTTTCTATAAATTGGCATAAAATTTCATTGCTAATTAAAAGATTAATGGGGTTAGCTTTCTCTTTTCAGAAACTGAGTACTTGTTTTAATATATCACTGAAAAGCAGGACAAAACGAATGGCATTGCCATGTTTGCTCATCTTGTATCTGTGCTCAGTTTTCCTGTCACATATTGGCCACATAGATTTGTGGATGTTTGACTCCACCGTGTGGTGCACTGGTAGTTTTACTACTAAATTTAAATCTTTTAAAAAGTCTTCCTTTTTCGGCCTTTTAAGAGTGTTTGAGATTTTCAGGTATTAAAAATAAAATCAGGATTAAGGGAATGGGTGCAATGTGTATAATATTTTGACAAGTATACTCTTGTTTTATATAAAAGTAAATGTAGATCAAGTAACTTTCTTGAGCATAAAGGAGCTTCCCACTGCCTCTGCATATTCATTGACCAGTTAGTTACCTGTCATGATGAGCAAACTGGGCCTTCTGATTCTAAACCAGATTAAAAATATTTTACCTTTTTATTTAGTGCCATGAGCTTCAGGAGTAAAGTTTAACCTTTTAGAAAGTAAAACCACATCCTGCTAGGGCGAACATTGACTGGAGTGTTTTATTTCAAAAAAATAATTCTTAAGAAAACCACATTCTTAAATTGAATGACTACAGCATCAAAATGCTAGCCCATTTAAAGAGAGGCTTTTATTCAAGTATAAAATTAAGATGACATCTTATTGATTCAAGTAGTATAAGGCAAATGGGGAAAGCTCTTCTTGATACAGAAATTGATTATCTGAATACATAAATAAAAAATGTGAAGATATATTTAAAAAATAGTATGATTAAAATATAAACACCCCATGAGTGTTTCTTTGAAACAACTATACAGAATATAATCATCAAATTGGATTACTGCACAGAAGCACATGGCATGAATAGAGTTGTTTACTCCTTAATTTTACTGAAGAACATGGCAAAACACAGAGATTTAGTTTTATCACCTAAGGTCTGGAAGCAGAAATCCAAGTCCTTAGCTTTGCATGGCAGGCCAATCAAGTCAGAATCTCTAGGTGGACTCGGTTATCAGAATTTTGGGAAACCCCCTCCAACCCCAAGTTATCCTAACAGGTATCTAAGGTTGAGAACTTTGGAAGTGGCTGACTAGTCCCAGCCTTCCCCCCGACCCCCACATCACATTTCTCAGCACTGTTTGACAAACATCCTCACCTATGGCTGAGTCAAGATTTCACTGGGAGGAAGATGGGGTAGAAATCAGACATTGGTGACTTCTATCTTGCTTGTTTCTTTAATCTTATTGGAAATAAGTGAAGGCAGATAATATAGCTGAGAACTCCTGCATGAATGAATTAATTTAGACAAATAGAATTTTCCTTATGGATGTTTTAAGAGGAAGAGGAACTTAGCTTAGTCATCTTTTCTTTTTCTAATTCCACATATGTTAATGTGCCAGTTAGCTTGGATATTATCTCTAAATCATTGTAGGAGCTGTGATAACTATGTCTAAATAGCCAGTTAAATGTTGTATACTTATTAAGATTACACAGGTACTGTAATCTGTATTTTTCCCTTTTATAATAATTTCATAGTTTGAATCTCCAATATGTAAGAACAATCTAACATGAGTATCTGTTGAAATGCTCCATATCATTATGTGTTGAAGATACATGTTTTATAGAGGAGAATGTGACCCCTTTACTTACATTACCACAAGAAGCACTGGGGTTGTTTAGCAGTGACTGTGATTGCTAAATTGTTTAGGTTTTTTTGTCCTGCAGATTCCTGATTCCATCTTCTACAGCCTCATATCTCACATAGTAAATTTATGTTCATGAGTAGAGAGGCAAAATAGAACAATTTAGGAAAAAAATAAATGACTGGGGCTTCCCTGGTGGCTCAGAGGTTAAAGCGTCTGCCTCCAATGCGGGAGACCCGGGTTCGATCCCTGGGTCGGGAAGATCCCCTGGAGAAGGAAATGGTAACCCACTCCAGTATTCTTGCCTGGAGAATCCCATGGACGGAGAAGCCTGGTAGGCTACAGTCCATGGGGTCGCAAAGAGTCGGACACGACTGAGTGACTGAACAGAACAGAACCAAAGGAGCCCCAAAAATAAAGTCTTCCACTCTTTCCACTGTTTCCCCATCTATTTCCCATGAAGTGATGGGACCAGATGCCATAATCTTCGTTTTCTGAATATTGAGCTTCAAGCCAACATTTTCACTCTCCTCTTTCACTTTCATCAAGAGGCTTTTGAGTTCCTCTTCACTTTCTGCCACAAGGGTGGTGTCATCTGCATATCTGAGGTTATTGATATTTCTCCCGGCAATCTTGATTCCAGCTTGTGCTTCTTCCAGCCCAGCATTCCTCATGATGTACTCTGCATATAAGTTTAATAAGCAGGGTGACAATATACAACCATGATGTACTCCTTTTCCTATTTGGAACCAGTCTGTTGTTCCATGTCCAGTTCTAACTGTTGCTTCCTGACCTACATACCGGTTTCTCAAGAGGCAGATCAGGTGGTCTGGTATTCCCATCTCTTTCAGAATTTTCCACAGTTTATTGTGCTTCACACAGTCAAAGGCTTTGGCATAGTCAATGAAGCAGAAATAGATGTTTTTCTGGAACTCTCTTGCTTTCTCCATGATCCAGCGGATGTTGGCAATTTGATCTCTGGTTCCTCTGCCTTTTCTAAAACCTGCTTGAACATCTGGAAGTTCACGGTTCACATATTGCTGAAGCCAGGAAATTAAAAGATGCTTACTCCTTGGAAGGAAAGTTATGACCAACCTAGATAGCATATTAAAAAGCAGAGACATTGCCAACCAAGGTCCGTCTAGTCAGGGCTATGGTTTTTCCCGTGGTCATGTATGGATGTGAGAGTTGAACTGTGAAGAAAGCTGATTGCTGAAGAATTGATTCTTTTGAACTGTGGTGCAGGAGAAGACTCTTGAGAGTCCCTTGGACTGCAAGGAGATCCAACCAGTCCATTCTAAAGGAGATCAATCCTGGGTGTTCATTGGAAGGACTGATGCTAAAGCTGAAAGTCCAATACTTTGGCCACCTCATGTGACGAGTTGACTCACTAGAAAAGAGTCTGATGCTGGGAGGGATTGCGGGCAGGAGGAGACGGGGACGACAGAGAATGAGATGGCTGGATGGCATTACCAACTCGATGGACATGAGTTTGGGTGAACTCCGGGAGTTGGTGATGGACAGGGAGGCCTGGCGTGCTGTGATTCATGGGGTCGCAAAGAGTCGGACACGACTGTGCGACTGAACTGAACTGAACTGAACCAAAGGAGAGGACCTCATAGTCAGCATGGAAAAGTGCTCCTATATTTCGCTCATCAAGCTAGGAATTTAGGGTAGTCCAGATATCTACAGAGCAGATATCTTCCTTCCATCTCTTTTTCCATCCCAGGTAAAATATGGTTAAAACTTAGTATCAATAAATAGAAAAGAGGGATCTTCTTTTCACTACAGAAAGATGTTAATTATAGATGATTGCATTAGCTGCACATTAAAATAATTCATAATTGAGATCTTCCTGTATTTATTGAAGCTAAATCTTCTCACTCACTTAAAATATATTTGGCTCTGTTTAAATGAAAGCATTCCAAAATTCTCAAAGTCATTGCTTAAAAAATAAAGACCTAAATGCAAATTTCGGTCTGTCAGATTAAGCTTATGATTTCATTATGGAATAAAAAAGACTTTTATAGTGTAAATAGGTGCATTTGATTGCCAGATGACTCAAAACAGTCTAACTTTACAGCCTACTTCACCGATTTATGAACTAGACAGCATAAACCCATATAGGGAAATTCATCCAGGAATAATGTAATAATGAAATGATTTAATCACAGAACAATAAAACAGAGTGTTTTATTTGGGCTCTGATATTAAACTCCACATAACCGTAACACACATTTTCGTTTCTTTTTACCCAGCAATATAGATATAATGATAAACAATGCAGTGAATTTTAAATCTGTTCTGAAAAAAAAATAAATCTGTTCTGAGACTGCAATGCTGCCTATGTGTATCACTACACAGAGCTGAATACTCCCCAATATAAAATAGCTATTATTATTATTTTGACATGTTTAATATTGTGGGAAATAATCACAAGCAACAGTTGCAGAAGATGTGAAAAATTACATTTTTTTCCATGTCCCACATTTTAAAAGTACACGCTATCCAAGATCCTTTAGTACACTGTATTTCTTTAATTTTGTGAGTATGTGCTGTATGTGGCCATTTCACCATCCTGAGCATGCCATATCAAAATTGCTATTTGTTTAAAAATTACTCATCTAACTATTAAATTTCCCCATTTGTAGTCTTAACATGACATCTAATATTTTTATTTCCAAAATATTTTCTTTGGAGTCATTTTCTTTATCTGATGTGAGAGAAGCTTGAACAATTATTTGACATAAAGTTTCCTTTATTCCAGTAAATAGTTACAGCTTAATTTTGCTCACCATTTTCTGTCATTAATTTGATATATGAGAATGGTCTGATGAGGTAAATCATGATAAAAAGCCCTGTTCTCTGCTCAGTTAGTTGTAAAGTGCTGTATTGGAAATATCGTTAATGTTTGATTTTTAGTTTTATAATTTTCCCTTTACCATCTTTAACGGGAAAATGGCTATTTTCATTTCCATTGTTGTTTCTTGCTTTCAATATATAGTGCTAATTGTGGACATAATTTCTGTATTATCAAATGTCTTATTTTTGAAATGGTATGATTATTTAATTTGCTTTATATTATTTCACTTCTTTATGAAAAACATCTACTGATCCTGAGAAGTATTAAGTTGAGAGCTCCTTTAAGAGAATACATTAGGGTTTCAAATCAGCATCATGCATTGACTACTTCCTTTCATTTTATTTCTTTTGGAAATTGCTGATTTAATATGAAGCTAAGATGAGAGTTTCACATGATCAGTTATTTTCTTCGAACACTTACCATCCATACCCTGGTAGATGTTTAAGTAAATATGGAACTGAGATAGTACAGTCTTTAGACCTTCAGCAGACCTTAGAAATCTGGTAGCTAACTTTGGAAATCATTATCCTTTGGATGAAATTGTCATTTCCCAATATTTTCTTCTATATTATAAAAGTTTTTTTTAATGTTATTTTTTTCATTGTCTAATATCAGAAAAAAATGATCCATCTTTTTAGAAAGTAATTTGTAAATGGGAGATTGTCCATTTTGCATAGAAGTTTCCATAATAGTTATTTTAAAAAAATCACTGTCTATTTCACAATAAGCCTGCCGTAAATTGGTAAAGTATTTTTAAATTATACAGTTTCAGAATAATAATCAGATGATGTTAAATAAAGAAGGTGGTAAAATATATACTAAGTACAAACTAAAAATTGAGTATCAGTTGAAGGTAAGAATTATGGAATTAATTTTTAAAGGTGCTAGCTAAATATAAATATGGAACATGATTACAACCTTCCCAAAGTAGATCAATCAGAGAGATATGTCAATTTTGTCTTATAATTTTAATAATGAAATAAATTGTCATCTCTAAATAAATACATTAAGTGCATGAGAGTTTATTTTGTACATGAGTATATGTTTATA
Source organism: Moschus berezovskii (assembly GCF_049115385.1). Taxonomy (NCBI): domain Eukaryota; kingdom Metazoa; phylum Chordata; class Mammalia; order Artiodactyla; family Moschidae; genus Moschus; species Moschus berezovskii. The sequence goes on along the minus strand of NC_142488.1, from coordinate 30,317,851 downwards.
CTAAGTACATGAGTAGGATTTCTCAAATTTACTTGTGTGATATATTATGCCAAAAAAATCAAAAGAATATTTTTGAACAAAGAATTATATGCCTCTTGGATATTCAGTTCATTCAGTTCAGTCACTCAGTCGTGTCCGACTCTCCGCGACCCCATGAATCACAGCACGCCAGGCCTCCCTGTATATCACCAACTCCCGGAGTTCACTCAAACTCATGTCCACAGAGTCGGTGATGCCATCCAGCCATCTCATTCTCTGTCGTCCCCTTCTCCTCCCGCCCCCAATCCCTCCCAGCATCAGATATTAACACATATTAATATATAAAATATTCTGAGAAATTCTGTAGTATTATTATCCTTAGTTTATAAAATATATTTAGTCACTGTGCTCCTATCATGCATAATACTTAATTGATGAAATTTTCATCTCTAATCCTATTGGAATAACACTACAGATATGAGAATTTTTCTAGAAATTATGCCTATAAATTATCATAAAATCTCTGTTTTATATGACATTCAGCCATCATTTCTTTTTCAGTTTTAATAGTTTTAGTAGTGGTAACCTTTCTAAGAGTACAGAAATTCATAGTCTATGTTGATATAAATGTGAACATTTCAAAGTCCATGTAATTCTTTGCATTGAAACTCAAAAAGTTGCAGATTTTTTTTTCACAAGTTACATGCTCCTTCACATCCTTATTTGACAGATAAAAGTTAAATTTTTGGTCATTTGTTTATAAGCCATTTTTGTCATTGTTTTTAAATCATAAAAACATTATGGATTGTTTGGAAAAATGTGAAGTTTATCGTCAGAAGCCTATGTTTCAGTGATCACTAAAACTATTTTGGCTTTTTTTTTTTTTTTTGTAATGCCATACTACTGGAGGCAGCTTTGAGGGGGCAGTCTTTAAGGGGGGAAAAAAACTTTATAAAAGAAAATCAAATTTTGTTAGAGAATAATTTTGGTTTTTTGGCAAGTGATCATCCCAGTTGTGGATATGCCTGGTGATAGAAGCAAGGTCCGATGCTGTAAAGAGCAGTATTGCATAGGAACCTGGAATGTTAGGTCCATGAATGTGGTCAGCAGGAGATGGCAAGAGTGAACATTGACATTCTAGGAATCAGCAAACTAAAACGGACTGGAATGGGTGAATTTAACTCAGATGACCATTATATCTACTACGGTGGACAAGAATACCTTAGAAGAAATGGAGTAGCCATCATAGTCAACAAAAGATTCTAAAATGCCATACTTGCAGTAACACAGAAGAAGCTGAAGTTGAACAGTTCTGTGAAGACCTACAAGACCTTTTAGAACTAACACCCAAAAAAGATGTCCTTTGCATTATAGGGGACTGGAATGCAAAAGTAGAAGTCAAGAAACACGCGTAGTAACAGGCAAATTTGGCCTTGGTGTATGGAATGAAGCAGGGCAAAGTTTGGCCAAGAGAACTCACTGGTCATAGCAAACACCCTCTTCCAACAACACAAGAGCAGACTCTACACATGGACATCACCAGATGGTCAACACCAAAATCAGATTATATTCTTTGCAACTAAAGATGGAAAAGCTCTATAAAGTCAGCAAAAACAAGACCGGGAGCTGACTGTGGCTCAGATCATGAACTCCTTATTGCCAAATTCAGACTTAAATTGAAGAAATTAGGGAAAATCACTAGACCATTCAGATATGACCTGAATCAAATCCCTTATGATTATACAGTGGAAGTGAGAAATAGATTTAAGGGACTAGATCTGATAGATAGAGTGCCTGATGAATGATGGATGGAGGTTCGTGACATTGTACAGGAGACAGGGACCAAGACCATCCCCATGGAAAAGAAATGCAAAAAAGCAAAATGGCTGTCTGAGGAGGCCTTACAAATAGCTGTGAAAAGAAGAGAAGCGAAAAGCAAAGGAGAAAAGGAAAGATATAAGCATCTGAATGCAGAGTTCCAAAGAATAGCAAGGAGAGATAAGAAATCCTTCCTCAGTGATCAATGCAAAGATATTGAGAAAAACAACAGAATGGGAAAGACTAGAGATCTCTTCAAGAAAATTAGAGATACCAAGGGAACATTCCATGCAAAGATGGGCTCGATAAAGGACAGAAATGGTATGGACCTAACAGAAGCAGAAGATATTAGGAAGAGGTGGCAAGACTACACAGAAGAACTGTACAAAAAAGAGCTTCATGACCCAGATAATCACAATGGTGTGATCACTCGCCTAGAGCCAGACATCCTGGAATGTGAAGTCAAGTGGGCCTTAGAAAGCATCACTAGGAACAAAGCTAGTGGAGGTGATGGAATTCCAATTGAGCTATTTCAAATCCTAAAAGATGATGCTGTGAAAGTGCTGCGCTCAATATGCCAGCAAATGTGGAAAAGTCATCAGTGGCCACAGGACTGGAAAAGGTCAGTCTTCATTCAATCCCAAAGAAAGGCAATGCCAAAGAATGCTCAGACTACTGCACAATTGCACTCATCTCACACGCTAGTAAAGTCATGCTCAAAATTCTCCAAGCGAGGCTTCAGCAATATGTGAATTGTGAACATCCAGAGATCAAGCAGGTTTTAGAAAAGGCAGAGGCACCAGAGATCAAATTGCCAACATCAGCTGGATCATCAAAAAAGCAAGAGAGTTCCAGAAAAACATCTATTTCTGCTTTATTGACTATGCTAAAGCCTTTGATTGTGTGGATCACAATAAACTGTGGAAAATTCTGAAAGAGATAGGAATACCAGACCACCTGACCTGCCTCTTGAGAAACCTGTATGCAAGTCAGGAAGCAACAGTTAGAACTGGACATGGAACAACAGACTGGTTCCAAATAGGAAAAGGAGTACGTCAAGGCTGTATATTGTCACCTTGCTTATTTAACTTATATGCAGAGTACATCATGAGAAACCCTGGCTGGAAGAAGCACAAGCTGGAATCAAGATTGCTGGGAGAAATATCAATAACCTCAGATATGCAGATGAAACCACCCTTATGGCAGAAAGTAAAGAATTAAAGAGTCTCTTGAGGAAAGTGAGAGAGGAGAGTGAACCATTTGGCTTAAAACTCAACATTCAGTAAACTAAGATCGTGGCATCCGGTCCTGTCACTTCATGACAAATAGATGGGGAAACAGTGGGTGCCTTTATTTTGGGGGGCTTCTAAATATTTGCCAACCAAGGTCCGTCTAGTCAAGGCTATGGTTTTTCCCATGGTCATGTATGGATGTGAGAGTTGGACTGTGAAGAAAGCTGATCACCGAAGAATTGATGCTTTTGAACTGTGGTGTTGGAGAAGACTCTTGAGAGTCCCTTGGACTGCAAGGAGGTCCAACCAGTACATCCTAAAGGAGATCAGTCCTGGGTGTTCATTGGAAGGACTGATGCTAAAGCTGAAACTCCAATACTTTGGCCACTGATGCAATGAGCTGTCTCATTGGAAAAGTCCCTGAAGCTGGGAAAGATTGAAGGCAGGAGGAGAAGGGGACGACAGAGGATGAGATGGTTGGATGGCATCACTGACTCAATGGACATGAGTTTGGGTAAACTCCAGGAATGGTTGTGGACAGGAAGGCCTGGCTTGCTGCATTTCATGAGGTTGCAAAGCGTTGGACACGACTTAGGGACTGAACTGAACTGACCATCCCTGAAACTTAAGGTTCATTAACTTTACATTAATCCTTCCTGTAAGTAGTAATTTTTACTCTACCCACATCCAGTTCTTTTGTGAAACTAAGTATACACAATCTGCACATTCCAAACTTAGTCTTTGCTACCATAGTTCCCACAACCTGGAATGGGATCCTCTTTTCTTATTATCTTATCTATCCCTCTAAACTGGAGCAGGGAATGGCAACCCCCTCCAGTATTCTTGCCAGGGAAGTCCCATGGAAAGAGGAGACTGGTGGGCTATTATTCATGGGGTCGCAAAGAGTCAGAGCCAACTTACTGACAGAGCATGCATGCACCCCTCTAAGAAACTTATCAGCCATATGGAACTTAAATATGCCAATTTCTTGAAATTTTTATCAGATTCTATAGAAGAAATGTATATGTGTCTTGTCCTTTATGGCATAGTTTGAGTTTTTGCTATTATATTGCACATATTTCTGCTTTGTAATTTACTCATATCTTTACATTCTGTTTCCCCAGAAATTCTTTAAGAATAGGGTCAACTGTTTTGTTCTCACTCTGTGGAATAAGATAGTAGATGAAGAATTTCCTTCTTGAATTGAATTGATAAGCTAAACAGTACAACTATATACGTAAGATTAAATGTTTTTTTCTGATAAATGTCTATTCAAAGAATATTTTTATTTTTAAATCATAATTTAAGAGGCAGTGCAGTTGTTTAAAGGGCAGTTGAATTTGCTACTTTACCTTGGATAAGTCAACATTTTTTACCCTCATGTGTAATTGTAGTTGAGGATAGTAAATACTTACCTTCATTTCATTAGGTAATCAAATGAATGTTTGTGAACTGTTTAGACATAAGGTCATACACATGTCTACTTTGGCAATGATGATAATGACGGTTTTTCCTTCAGGGCTCTTCTCTCATGCCTCTAGTTTAAAAGGCTGATGGAATTATGTGTATATTTCTTTATTTCCTTATTTCCTTTGCTATATACACCTTGAGTGCCAAATGGATTAATGAGTTAAAAACATGTGGACAGATCCTGTTAGAGGTGTTGAATTTGAACCCTCTGCTCTCTCTGAATATCTTTTTAATTTTCACCTCATCATTATCCTTTCTCAATTTCCATAATGACTATTCACTTTCCTTTTGATTTCTCACCAACCCTCTCATCCTCAGAAGATATCAAGGGGCTCGTGTTCATAAATAAATGATATATAATGGCACTGAAAAGTCATGAGCAGATATTTATGCAGACAACTTGAGCAGGGATTTACTTATACAACTGCCTCTAATCTTATTACCGAAACCAATAGAGTTGTCTTACTGCAGACGTGAGAATTTTCCCAGATACTCTGCCTACAAATCATGGCCATGCTTCATTGCTGGCATTATGACTGTAAGTTTAGAGATGAGAAAAGTTTATGCTCACCTTGATTTCCATGAGGCATTACTGTGTTCTGATGACCAACTCTCCTCCCTCAAAGAAGGCTCAAAAGTGTATTGTGTTGACCAGGTGGCAAATCAGAACCCTGAGATTCAAACCCAGCTTTATCTATGCTGATTCCCAGAGAGCATCAAGTAGGAAGCATTGCACTTTGCACTTCTCCACATCCAGAATCATCTTTAGGTGTTACCTTTGGCTTCTGAAAAAGTAGCACTCCTCTACCTGTCAATATTTTCCATTGATTATAGATTTTTGCCCTTCACTCCATTTTCTCTCATTTCCTCCAGGGTTTTTTGTAATACATTAACTTCATTCATGCTTTAAAAAAAAATCTTCAACCACTGGCTCCTTTCACATGGCCTTAACACATGTTCAATTCTACTGTCCTACATTTCATGTGGAGAGAATTCTTCAAAACTGATTTAAAACGTTTTTATAAGGGCTTTTCCTTGTCCTTAATCAGACTCCAGCCCTTGAAAGTTTGATTTCTACTTTCACCATCTACTGACTCTGTCCTAGCTACAGTACTCATTGACCAGCTAATATGCCCTTATTATTAATAGCACTTATTCTTATTTGATCTGTTTCAAAATTGACATTGTCCACCTCTCACTCATTCTTAAATCTCTCACATACTTGATTTCAGTGGCAACCTCTCTCTTTCCGAGTTGTCCCTTTTCTCCTCCTCTTAGACTGTTGCTTATCTTTCTTCAGTGTTTCCCTTTTTCTCCCATCCCTTAAATTTCTCCCTTCTCCATGGTTGTCTCCTGGTCCTCCCTTTCTGCTTCCCTCTAATGGTTGAGTGCACTAAAATAAAGGCGGTTTATACAGGTGCATGCTGCTGCTTTGAAAAGAAAGATACACACACATGTGTAGCTCTATATGGTGATTAACAAAACACACATTCATATCAGAGGATTACAGAGTTTATGGAAGGATTCTCTCATTATGAATTGCTTTATTAATTAGAGTAAGAAGTAGCAGTAAAACTATTATCTGTGATTCTGATCACTTTTAAAATTTAAACTTTAACTTCAGATAAAAAATACTACGATTTTTTTCTTTTAATATATGAGGTTATTCAATACCTCATTCCCACCTGTATTTCTAGTTATAGTTCAGGATGAGCATTAATTCTCTATGCATTATTTCAGTTCTGCTAACTCTTCATGTGCCCTGTCCACACCTCATCTTCCCTCCTTCAAGAATGCTTTTGTTTTTAAAGCTCTCATCTCCTTGCGTATCCAGTATACTCTTTAGGACAGTTAAGTACAAGTAGCAACACTGAATTAACTAAAGTAAAAACAAAAATGAGGGAGGGGAGATGGTCATAAGGACATAGGAGTACCTCATGGAAATCAAGAGTGAGCATAAAGTTTTTACTCAGGAAAGGATTAGAGCCTGTGTTTTGGTCACTTGTAACAGCAAATTATCAGTTTCTCTAACGGTTTGTGAATTGAGAAGGGTCAGCTGGATGGTTTCTCTTGGAATCTCTCATGTGATTGTTTTTATTTGTGGGCGGGTACCAGGGTGACTTGTAAGTTCAAATGGACTGGACATCCAATATGGCTCCCTCATGTCTACAAGATGATGCTCCCTGTGAGGTGAAAGCTCTTCTGGGACTCTTTACTGAAACACTTCTCCACAGCCTCTCTGTGTGGCTTAGACTTTTCAGAGCATGTCAGATGGGTTCCCTCTTGGAACCCATGGGTTCCTAAGAGTTGAGTGTTCCAAAAGGGCAGAAGCGAAAGCTGCTAGCCCGGTTAAGAGCTTTTCCCATAAATGGCGAATCATTACTTTTGCTTTGTTCTACCAGTCAAGGCTGTCATAAGGCTAACCTGGATTTAAAGAGGTGAAGAAATAAACTCTGCCTCTTAATGGGGTAATGGTAAGAGGAACATTTGGTATTGGCACTCTTGTTGCAGCCATCTTTGGCAGTTGCTGTCTACTTCAGCCTGTGTTTGAAAGCCATCAGTATATCTGTTTATGTGTCTCTTTTTTTCTCTCTCTGGTCATGGGCCTTTGCTCTTCCTAAACTAGTGCAAACTAACGACTTCGTAAGCACAGTCTCATATGTAAGAAAGTTCCATGCACCCACAGAGCTTGACCAGACTTTCTTCTGTCAGTTCTGAGAGAGAACCTGATGGACTTAACTGGGCATAAGCATTCCTCATTAATTACATGTCTTGGGAGTGGCCAATTATGTGATAGAGACATGGTTGTTAGTGACCCACCATTATGAAGGGGTGAGGATTTTCCACCTAAGAAGTCAAGACCATAAACTCCCTAAAGCATCTGATGCCCCCCGTGATGCACTAATTTGGACCCCTAACCCCAATTTCTTTGGTTCCTGGAGAATATGTGCATACTGCTATTTCTCATGGAATGTCGTAATTCAACCACTGAAGATATTATATATAGTAATAGATTTTCTTGAGTCTTTGCTCTACCTCAAGCCAGAATTCTAATCACATAAGTAATTAGTACTTACTTTACCTTTACAAGTGTTAGGATCAATATGCTAAGGATTAATATCAAAGTCTATTTGTATATTTATAACCTTGTATTCTGAAAAACTCCACCACTTATCCCATTTTCTTGGAATAATTCTTATTACTCATTTCAGGGCTATAGTTCTCTTTGGTAACTGCTAAGCAAATTGGTGTTATTTTCCAGTAATACGTACTGCAATTGACTCCAATTGGTGTGAATTAGGTTATGCTAATGTGTATTATACAAATTGTTGTACGTGAAAATTTTATGGGTCCTGTGGTATAAGTTAATCATTTTCTTCTCTTATTTATGATAATCTGACAATGACTTACATTTAAATTAGTATAATTTGACCAGTAGCTAATTTTTGCTGGATCTGATAGGAAGAAGTGAATGATTTTATCGTTTTTGTCTCTGCACACTGCAGGATATGACCCACTCCTGTAACTGGCTCAGAAGTGTATAAGTCAAATACAGACATTCTTTTAAATACAACTTGATCATACATGTATTTTCTCATTTTAGAAAATTATAGACTTTTTTTGGTTATTTAAAGTCTAAAAATCAATCTCTGTAGGAAGCTATTAAGTATGTATCAGAAAGCAAGGCAGTAGAGACATTTAGCTTCCCTTTCCTAGATACAGAGTTTGTTTGAAATTTAACTGAAATATAGCCTAGAATTTCTGAGTAAAGATCACTATTAGGGAATATTGTCCACATGCAACTTTCTCATTATGACTTATTGTTGCAACAGTTAGCTTTTTTTTTTTTAATTAATAAAATCTAACATCTTGTTTTGGTTAGATTTGAATGTAAATTCAAAGGTAAAAGAATGTAATTTTCACATATTAGATGTAAATAGATGCTTCCTAGGTATGTCTGTTAGTAATTGTGCTTGTGGTGATCACAGAAGTGGGCAGCTCAGATCACCTTCAGCGAAGCTCACAGCCCCCAACTCCAGCCCCTTCCGAATCCAACCCAGTTTTTGAGCTGAGACCACATTCTTTCTAGAAGAGTGCCAACCAGTGACTGAGCATGAGATGAATGTAGTACTTGGCTGTCTCTGTTCAATGTGGGGCTTTTCCAGGGCTCCTCACTGAATTAACATAAACCTTGTCAAATCTGCATCATGGTCTGAGGCTCTACCTGAGAGAGCATCCCGCCCCTTCAGTAATCTGCTCTGAAGCCTACCTCAGTCCCTGGAAGATCCATCTGACACATGTGATATTGACACTTGCTTGTGGAAATAATTCAGAAATTACAAGAAACTACGACAAGATGATAGATTCTTATATTGTGAAAATGTATGTAATATGCAAAACAACCATATTTTTTAAAAAAAGACATGGGACCATGATAGTATTCTTTCATCCTGGAACTAATCTTTCAGAGATTTGTATACAAGTCCATAATTCCCTTAGCCAGGACTTTTGTGACCAGTTAGACAATAACCACGTCTCTTCTAAGCTCTCCTTCTGTTTTTCTCTATCGAGTCCACGACCTTTTAACTTTTTCTTTTTAACTGTGATTTTCCTTTGTTTTTGAAGTGTAATTGATTTACAGTGTTTCAGGAGTACAGAAAAATGATTCAGTAAAGCATGCTTTTCTTCAAAATAAATAGATACTTCCTACTAAAAATTATATCTGACATAGCTGTTCATGAACATTGATTAAAAAGGATAATTAATTTTTATTAATAATCCCAATAGGAGATAACTAAGTCATTTCATTTTTTGTAATTTTTGGTAAGTAAAAAAAAAAAACCTGCTTATTGTCATGTTGTAAGAGGCTACATTGTAATAATGTTTGGAGAGAGTTTCTGAATTTCATTTCCTTGGAAAGTGACTTGTTCTTTGCATAACTTGCAGAGCATGCTGACTTATAATGCTGTCCTCCCAACAGAAAATCCAATCTGATTTGACGAGTCATGAGATCAGTTTAGAAGAAATGAAGAAACATTACCAAGGAAAGGAAACTGCTCAACGGGTACTATCCCAAATTGAAGTGGCACAGGTACATATTATTCCATTAACTAAAGACCTTGTTTAGTTGGGTATTAAAATATTGTTTACATTAGATAACTTGGTTATTAACAAATTGAGGTTAAGGACATTATTTGAAAGCTACAAATGATATATAAATGATGCATACTGTTTTGAATTGTACATTTTAAGGATAAAATAGGTTAATAAATTGTCTTTTATTTAGTATCACATTAAGAATGATTGCTGAATTCTCCCAAATGCATGTGTTCTTTGTGCTGGACAAATGGAAAAAGTGTTGCTTTAGTTTGTTTATATTTCCATCCTTGTGTATCTTCCAGAATAAAGGAAAAGACATTAACAAAAGTATGACTGGTTATTGTTCAGAAGGCAAAATCAAATCCATGTTTTCTTACACTGTCTTTACAGAAAAAAATGCAAGATGTTTCCATGAAATTTCGATTGTTTCAGAAGCCAGCCAATTTTGAGCAGCGTCTACAGGAAAGTAAGATGATTTTAGATGAAGTGAAGATGCACTTGCCTGCACTGGAAACAAAGAGTGTTGAACAGGAAGTAGTACAGTCACAGTTAAATCATTGTGTGGTACGTATTGCTGATGGCAAATATGCAGCTACCCCTTGACTTCCTTATTGGAAGGAGATGAGATGTATTTGGTATAAGAACAAAAATTTGCACAAGTGAATTGAGAGACAAGAACTATTATTGAACTAGTAGCCGCTTAATATCTCTTCTGAAAATGTCTTCTTTGAGTCTATAATTTTCCAAGGACTATGCAGAATATTACCTTTGTTTAATTCTTATGGAACTTTGAAAATATTTTAAAATGGAAATCCTGAAAAAGAATATACTGGTCTGGAAACCACAACAGCAAAAGTATCTACAATAGTAAAAACGATTCTAGAAACGAGTGCCAGGGAAGCAAAGCTATCCACACAAGTTATCTTTAATTCTCAGGTGAAGGTCGCTCAATCATGTCTGACTTGGGCTTCTCTGTCCATGGAATTCTCTAGGCAAGAATACTGGAGTGAGCAGCTTTTCCCTTCTCCAGGGGATCTTCCCAACCCAGGGATCAAACCCAGGTCTCCTGCATTGCAGGCAGATTCTTTACCATCTGAGCCACTGGGGAAGCCCAGGAAAACTGGAGTGGGTAGCCTATCCTTTCTCCAGGGCATCTTCCTGACCCAGGGATCGAACTGGGCTTTCCTTCATTGCAGCTGGATTCTTTACCAGCTGAGCTGCCAGGGAAGCCCTTAATTCTCAGGGCCACAGGTTAAATGAGAGAATTTAAAGACAAACATCGAGTGCAAAGCAAAAGCAAGATTCCAAGCCAGGCATGCTTACTCCAGATCCTAGTATCTTTCCATTTAAAGTCAGGCCTGGATATGCAATGAAATTCTGCTAGACAACAAAGACAGAATAAATAGGTATGGAAGATATGATTAGCCTGTAGTGTAAATCTTCACTATAAGGATTTTGAGTAGTGTTCTTTGTTGCAGTTATTGAAAATTCACCAAGCCAGATGACTTCTCTGATAACATAGAGCTGAATTATGAAGGCATCTACTAGAGTAATATAAGTATTAATATAAATCTGTGTGTACTATGGAATGTCAAGGTAGAAATCCACATAGAAAACACTGAGTGCTATTAACATTAAAGGGAAAAAGTTTATTGAGTACTTTGTGCTTAAAGTATTGTTTCTGCTTCTATTCCATAACGTAAAGGAAAAAGAAACCCTTAGGTACATTACCATCATATGATTATGAATGGGAAAATATCATTCTTTGTAAACAAAAATTTTCTTTGTGAAAAATTATGGAATAATTTTTATTCAGCAATATTGCTTATAAGGAAAGCTGCATTTTAGTGGCATCATTATTATAAATATTCTTACCCCCAAGAGAAATTTTTAATATAGTTATATATATTAGAGGAATGGCAACCCCCTCAAGTATTCTTGCCTGGAGAATCCCAGGGACAGAGGAGCCTGATGGGCTGCCGTCTATGGGGTTGCACAGAGTCAGACACGACGGACGCGACTTAGCAGCAGCAGCAGCATATATATTAGATAAGTAACATTGGGAATACATGGGAATATATGTCATCTTATATTTTTTCAAAAAATTGAAAGCAAAATGACCTGAGTACATTATCATCATGGCTTAATATAGTCACAGAGGGCAAGCTGTTCATTCTAGGAACAAGTCTCTAATGGCACTTCATAAATCTTTTCTGCTAGTCATTATGAACTGGAAATAAACAAAACACTACCTACAACCAGGTATTACTATGCCCTGACTCAGCTCAGTACAGAGGAAACAGATTAAAGCGTTTCCTCAATCTGCTTCTCAGATGATCCAAACAAGTCACCTTTATTTCTTAGGTGAAAGTTACTCAGTTGTGTCCGACTCTTTTGTGACTCCATGGACTTTAGCCTGCCAGGATCCTCTGTCCATGGAATTCTTTAGGCAAGAATACTGGAGTGGGTAGCCTTTCCCTTCTCGAGGGGATCTTCTCAACCCAGGGATCAAACCCAGGTCTCCCACACTGCAGGTGGATTCTTTACTGTCTAAGCCACCAGGGAAGCCTAAGAAAACTGAAGTGGGTAGCCTTCCCCTTCTCTAGGGAATCTTCCGAACCCAGGTATCGAACCCAGGTCTCCTGCATTGCAGGGGTTCTTTATCATCTGTTTCTGCTTCTGGTTTAAATGCCAGGACCATTTCAGGTCATCCTTCCGAAAGGATATATTTTCTTTACAACTTTTGTATTTTTCATTATTAAGATGCTCAGTTACATATACCATAATCATGGCCTTTGCTTTCAAGATTTTTGTTCTGTTAAAGTCTTAAAAACATGAACACAAATACATGTAAAGACTTATTTACATTTCTTAATGATAAATATTTTCTCTATTGAATGAAGTGATAAAAATGGCTATCAGTACTGTGGCTCAGCTGGTAACGAATCCACCTACAATGTGGGAAATCTGGGTTGGAAAGATCCCCTGGAAAAAGGAAAGGCTGCCCACTCCAGTATTTTGGCCTAGAAAATTTCATGGAATATGTAGTCCATGGGTTTGCAAAGAGTCAGACACAATTGAGCGACTTTCATTTTCATTAAAGTAAATCATTAACATTTAAAAAAGTTTTTTTAACATTTAAAATAGTCATTTGGAAATATCTCGGATTCCAGAATTCAAGAATTGAATCCCAGTGTGACAGTTAATGATTTAAATGTTTATAAATACTCAGATATATTTATATTTCCTAAAAGAAGTAAATGAATTTTAAAAGATGAAAAGCTCAGAAAGAACTCACAAATATTAATAAAGGAATGATAACAACTTCAAGTGATCACCAAAGGGAGAATTAAGGTGAAAATAGTTTATGTATGTAGCCTTAATGAATAGGATAATTGCTCAGCGTTCACAAAATACTTTGTTTTAGTTGATTTTAAGCTGGAAAGGAAAAAAAGCAAACTCAATTTCTATTCTAACTCCCAAATAACAGTACTTGTAATACCTACTAGCAACTTTATTTCTTAGTGCCAATAAGGATTTGTTGTTCAGACTCACCATTGAACAACTTAATGTGACAATATATATTGTAAACTATTACATATGCCTGTATACATATCCATGTGTACACATATGCATGTGTACATACACACATTCAAACATACATATCTTTCCAAGTAACTACAAGAGAAAGCTGTGACACTTGTTTAATGAGAATTTGTTGTAGCAGTATACTGTTGTGAACCAATACATGTGTTCTTTATAGTTGTGATGTGCTTATGAGTTTTACATAATACTTTATATTAGTTTACATTTAATTGATCAGCTCCATTAAGAAAACAAATTTATATCATTTAATTAACATTTAAGATTATGTTCCCTCCTTTTATATGATTTAATATGGGTTAGAATTACAACCTGGTGATTCAGACATTTTAACCCGACAATAATGTAGCATCGTGAGAACAGTGTCTAGCTTGGCCACTGATTCTCTAGTGACTCAAATATTGTCTACTATAAATAGGCATTCAATAAACACCTGGGGAATGAGTAAATGAATTTTTCCCAAGTCACAGCTAGAATTATATAATTACAAAATTTAAAATAGAAGTCATATAGCTTTTAAAAATGATCTTTGTAAACATGGGATGAAGAATTAAATATATGCATGATGTACCCTTACTTTGGTAAGAATAACTGCACAATACGCATGCCTGTTTTACTACATGTAATTGCAACTAGAAGAATTAAATCAATAGAGATTTCAAAAGCTAGATATTAACCACAGCAGCAAAATGCTACTCTGTTAAAACTGAAACCATAAAATAGCAATTCAGGTGATATCTACTCACTTTTTTTTTATTAATAAAATAGTACGAGTCAGACACTATTGCTTATTATTCTGTTTTGTTTTATGTTTTAACTTAGAACTTGTATAAAAGTCTGAGTGAAGTGAAGTCTGAAGTGGAAATGGTGATTAAAACTGGACGTCAAATTGTACAGAAGAAGCAGACGGAAAACCCTAAAGAGCTTGATGAAAGAGTAACGGCTTTGAAGTTGCATTATAATGAGCTGGGAGCAAAGGTGTGTGCTAAAATCATGAACACTGGCCACTTCCAACTTTCCTTATATATTTGTAAAGCAAGAGTCAGTAATTATGTGCGATTGATATGTTCGATTCGGTTCAGTTCGGTTCAGTCACTCAGTCGTGTCCGACTCTTTGCGACCCCATGAATCACAGCACGCCAGGCCTCCCTGTCCATCACCAACTCCCGGAGTTCACTCAAACTCATGTCCATTGTCGGTGATGCCATCCAGCCATCTCATTCTCAGTCTTCCCCTTCTCCTCCTACCCCCAATCCCTCCCAGCATCAGAGTCTTTTCCAGTGAGTCAACTCATCGCATGAGGTGGCCAAAGTATCGCAGTTTCAGCTTTAGCATCAGTCCTTCCAATGAACACCCAGGATTGATCTCCTTTAGAATGGACTGGTTGGATCTCCTTGCAGTCCAAGGGACTCTCAAGAGTCTTCTCCAGCACCACAGTTCAACAGCATCAATTCTTTGACGGTCAGCTTTCTTCACAGTCCAACTCTCACATCCATACATGACCACAGGAAAAACCATAGCCTTGAGTAGACGGACCTTGGTTGGCAAAGTAATGTCTCTGCTTTTGAATACGCTATCTAGGCTGGTCATAACTTTCCTTCCAAGGAGTAAGCGTTTTTTAATTTCATGGCTGCAATCAGCATCTGCAGTGATTTTGGAGCCCCAAAAAATAAAGTCTGACACTGTTTCCCCATCTATTTCCCATGGGACCAGATGCCATGATCTTCATTTCCTGCCAACCTTTTCACTCTCCTCTTTCACTTTCATCAAGAGGCCTTTGAGTTCCTCTTCACTTTCTGCCATAAGGGTGGTGTCATCTGCATATCTGAGGTTATTGATATTTCTCCCGGCAATCTTGATATGTTAGAAAGTCTAAATCATTTACTTCCTACAGATAGATACATGTATACATGGATACAGATATATATACATACAGACATATATACATACATAGAGATGTATTCCCATGTATGATTCTTATTAAAAAAAAAATAATCAGCGAGTCTCTACATTCCAGTCCATATTAAAAATACGTCAAACTCAGAGACATTTTTACTGGTCCATCAGACAGTTCTGAAAGATTTCCATTGTTCTAAACTTGTCCCTTCTTTTCATTGTATATATTCACTTGTGATGACTGGAAGGCTGGTAATTTTATAAACTAAGATGCCTACTTATATTTAGGTACAATGGAATTGATACATTCTACATAGAAACAGCTTTACTGAGACCAGTGGGGAGAAAAGAGTCTATTAATATTTTTATAGCTCGGGTTCCCAATTTTATTTAATATAACAACATCAATGAGAAAATTGTCACTTCATCTTAGACACAAATGTAAATGCTTGCCCACATTTGAGAACTAGCCATGCAGAGGCAGAATTGTAATATTGCACCCTGAAAGTAGATTGAAGGTTATGACCTAAAGCTACGAATTGCAAATTACTTATCACTGAAAGAAAGTGAATTTTAGATTCAAATGAAAATCTGAAAATAACGATTCTTACTAGTTGACAGTCTGAAACCATAATGGTCACTTCCCACTTTCCTTATATATTGTAAAGCAAGAGTCAGTAATTATGTACAATTGATATCTTAAAAAGTCTAAATTATTTATCTGAAAAACCTTCTAATTTATATTTCACATATCTTGAAACAGTCTGCTTTTTCAAGTGTAAATTATTGCCTTGGCCTTTCTTTGCTTTGAAGAATTTGCACAAGGTCTTTGCAAGAGTAAATTCAACATAAATAATGTAGAATAAATCACTTAAAATTTAGAACAGTAAAAATGACATTAGAAGACTATTAGTGCCCTGGGTTGATTATTATTAAGGAGTGAATAGTTCTTCTGAGGATGTAAAGACTTATTTATTCCTGAAAATACATATTTGAAAGTGTATGTTTATCTACCCATTTGGTACTAAGTAATATCATTAAAGTAAAATGAACGATTACTAAGAAATCATACTTAGTTTTAAAAACATGACAGAACACTGCGAAAAATGTAGGGCAGGCATTTATTTTTGAAATAAAGATTTAGAAACATTAGTGGTAAAGGGAATATGTATACATATCATATTACAGAAAATGGCAAAGTCACATATTCCCTTTCTGAGAAAAAATTGTTCATATTTAAATCTTCCAAGCACCTTCAACAGTGATGGTTTTGTTTTATGAAAACAAAGGAAATGGGATATCTTAATATATTATCCTTTTATATAAATGTACAAGCCATTCTATTTTAATCATCTTGCAAATATATATCGTTTTTACTTACCTCAGTTCAGTCTATATATATTAATTTTTTTATTAATCAGCTTAGGCTGCCATGACAAAATATTCAGATACAGGTCACATGGGGGCTTAGGTTTCAACTTATCGATTTGTGGGGACTTCTGTTCCATCCATTACCCTTTTCTTAAAACAGTTTTGTTAGTTTGATTAATATTACCAACTTAGCTTAATTGTTCATTGACTAAAAATCAAAGAGTTTCTTATCTAAATCTATTTCATTTCATCAAGAGATATTACACCTAGCAACATAGATATAATAATTCTTACAGTTCCTTATATGGCCCCTGTATACTTTAAATTATATGAAAATATACATAAATAGCAATACTCATTGCCACCTCAAATGCTCATACTCAAAGTCTCAATATTCATGTCAGCCTCACATGCATGTTTAAGTGTTCATAACAGTGATGACTGAAAGTTTTTACTGCAGGTGGCACTATTTTAAATGTATCATTTCTCCACCAAAAAAGGAATAAGTGTAAAACTCAATTTTCCTTAAGATGGCAGTATCTCCTGTTTTATTAAAAAACTGTTTAGCTGGATATAAACAAAATAAAATAAAAATCAATAAGGCATGAGCTCTGGGAAGATAGAATTTCTTTGAAATACTGAATCTAGAATTCTTTTCTATCAATAATGCATAGAAAAAAATAACTATGCATAGAAACACACCATGAAGGTGTATATTTTTTCCTGCTACACACAAATAAAATCTTTACACTCAAAATGGCAAATGCTTTCACTTCTCTGAAGGGAAGAATAGAAGGAAAAATCTGTAAAACAAACATTGAATTTGCAGCTTCAACAAATGTGTGCACACCTCTATTAAAGAAAAAAATTTTGTTGAGTATTTGTAATTTGTCTCAAAATTTCAGGGTATTTATTTTCATTGCAGCATTTAATTAAAAAAATCTTCACTGTGGCATTTTTTCATGCTTATGGCTGCATTATTGGTTGTAATATATATATATATATATATGTATATATGTATATGTATGTATGTATATATATGCGAGGGTGGTGGTTCCCTGATGGCTCAGTGGTAGAGAATCCGTCTCTAAGCAGGAAATGTGGGTTTGACCTCGATCTCTGAGTCCAAAAGATCTCCTGGAGAAGGAAATGGCAACCCACTCCAGCATTCTTGCCTGGGAAATCCCATGGACAGAGGAGCCTGGTGGGCTACAGTCCATGGGTTACCAAAAGAGTCAGACATGACTTAGAGACTAAACAACAGCAACAAAATATATATGTGTGTATATCTTTTCAGAGCTAATATATCATTGATTTTTATTTATTCTATTTTTGTTTACACACCCACATATATATCAAGAGATAATAGATTCTGGGCTTTTTATTAAAGTCAAACAACCCATTCCTAAGATGTAGGAACATCAGAAGAGTGGTGGAGAAACACCAATTTGTTCATTCTCTGTGTAAGAACATGGAAGAATTTGACTTTGAGAGTCTTAGTTTTAAACACTGAGAACTGAAACACAGGATTAAGTCATGATTTTCTTTATTAATGAGGGTAAAATTGTGTTATGGTGCAAACTTTTTTATTCCCTTTAAATGGTAAATTAATGTTTAAGGAGAAAGTGACCTATTGTGTTGTGTTTGTGCAAAAGTGAGACTCTTCAAAGATGTAATGACAATAAAATCAACTCTTCTAAACATTTTACAAATACCTTTGCCTCTGAGAGAAATAGTATTCTTTACCCATTTTGGCTACTTAACAGCAAGGGGGAGCCTCATTTGTATATAGAGGATTGTAAATGTTGCCCATCTCTTTGACAGATGATTGAAGGTTTTCTAAAAGAAACATGCCATGTCTTCAGTTTGACTTATATCATTTTATTTATTTAAAAACTGTGGCCATAAATTAATTTTATTTATATTAGAGAAAATAGTGGTAGCTTTTCTTTCTCCATGATACAGGATGCTATCTTTTAGATAAAGGATCTCATCTTTCATAGACTGTGTTTATTCACTATTAATATTAAGAATATGTAATATTTCTAAAATAAGATTTTTTTCAAGTAAGAAGAAGGTTATTTTAAAATGAAAAAAATATGAAAGTTCCAATTAAGTAGCTATAATTAAACTTGAATTGAAAAAGTAAACCAAATGACATTTTATGGTCATTCTTTTCAGGTAACAGAAAGAAAGCAACAGTTGGAGAAATGCTTGAAATTGTCCCGTAAGATGAGAAAGGAAATGAATGCCTTGACAGAATGGCTGGCAGCTACAGATATGGAACTGACAAAGAGATCAGCAGTTGAAGGAATGCCTAGTAATTTGGACTCTGAAGTTGCCTGGGGAAAGGTAAAACCTATATCACTGAAGGTTATTTTTAGCATATATGAAGACATAGTGCAATTTGATTTTTTAAGGAACTGTTAATATGCAACAATAATAGAACCATAAATATTATCATGCTTCTTTTTCCCTTTCCTCAAAAATTCATCAGTAGTTGAACTGTATATTTCAGAATCTCACTAAAACCAATGGGAACCTTCAGCAAGATTTTCTCCAATGGTTATTTAGAATTAGGTAGGTTCTGAATAAGTCCTTAAAATATATGTACATCATTAATCAGAAAGTCAGTTCAAAGATGTGACTCTGTGTTCCCTAGCTTGCTTAAGAGAGACTATTCAGATGGACCCCACAACCATGAGGAAGGCAAAGATGCAGAGACTTCAGACAGTTAGGCTGGACAAATTTGCAAGATGAGCAAATTATTAATGTCACAATCATAAAAAATCTCATGGGGTCTTTTTGGCCCCTGTCATTTTCACCACCAAACAGCCCTGGGTTTCCTTTATTCCTCAGCTTGTAGATTCTTAGTGTTTCTCTGACAGCCAATCAGACATAATTGTTCTCTACAATTCAAGGTCAAAGCACCAATAGCTTAATTTTTTTTTTCAGTTGACATATTACTGGATTACTTGAAAGTATGTTGATATAAACTAAGTAGTTGATATTAATAGTGTGTTTTCACCTTAAACTTTGCCAAACCACTGGGCACTTAGAAAAAAATCAATCATAGTACAACCTGCTCCCTCAATTTTTTTTATAATTAACAAACACATGCCTGCATTAACTAGATGTTTAAGATATCTGTGCTTTATTTTTAATGCAAGATGTATATCTTGATTAACCAAATTTGGGAACTTTAATTGCATTATGTAAAAACAGTCCTACAGTGAGACCAAAACTGAAAACTGATTTTCTTCATGTAGATTCGGATGACAAGCAGTTGTAAAAATTTATTAACTACACTTTATTTTCAAATAAATAGTAGAGAATGAATATCTTTTTTCTTCCTGTTCAGAATAGATTTGTTAGAGATAAGATATTGACTTACAGTTATTAGTTCAGGATCATATATATTGTGAAATCATTAGAGTAGTGAGTGTACAGAGCATACAGATTAAAAGTTACATTGGCCTTACTTTTCTTTTCTATCACAAAAACAAACATTATATTTCTATTTATTGGGAATCGATGACATTCATGTATTTCAGTGCAGGCTGGGTGGCTGTAAGAAATAAACCAAAATTCCACTTGGTAGATCTTAGTTGCATGATCATATCTAGCCTTCAAGGAGGGTTGCAAAAGATGTCTCCATCTGGCTGAGTAGTCAGTGTCCTGATGAAATGAGTAGGTAATGTTCTTAAATGAAGACACAGAGGACACATTCTGGAGGACAGATTTAAGTACATCAATTCTGACTATCCCATTACTGGCTACAATTGTTTAGCATATGAATTGAACACAGAAATCTAACCATAGAAAAATATTTATGTAATTAAATAGAAGTTTTTATCTCTGATGATCATTATGTTTGGAAAATATAAGCTTCAGCAAAGTTTAATCTACATGATTTACTGACTTTAACCACTAACAGATTTCTTTTATTCCTCATTTAATTTCAGTAGTCAAAAGTTCAAAGCCAGTTAAATAATTCAGCCTCATTAAAGCCTTTTAATATCCACAGTGTTAGCTAAAAATTAAAATGGTTAAATATAATTCCCTAGAAAAATAAGTGGTCCTTTGATAGTTTAAATCCTTCAGCATTTTAGATAGTTCATATTTACCATTTTGCATAAATTGCCCATTCGTTTTTCTTAACACAGTCTTGGGATACCAAGAGTTACCTGTGAGAATCACACACACATACACATACATAAATGCTGAGTTTAACTCTGAGTATTAAATAACACAAAACAATTGATGTCTAGTCACTGACGTAACAAGTCATGATTTTCACACGTATTTCAGGGACAAATGTTTATAATAGTCAACTTTAAGAACAACAATTATAACTTTACTCAGTTATCCTTCTCTCCTTTGGCTGTCACTTTATTCCTTAAATTTAATGACAGTCACATGACAGAATGTATCATTCTGTTTTGCCGTGGTTCTCAGTTTTGGTCACACACTGAAATCATTTGAGAACCTTAAAAGCCTATCAGTGCTGAGGGCCCAACCCCAGAAATTCTGATTTAATTGGTCTGTGAGGTCCGTGTCTCTAAATTTCTTATATTCAGCACAGTTTGAGAGCTACTGGCTAATGCAATACAAGCAGTCTTAGGAAATCTATGTTCAGTTCAGCCAACCATGTCCTATATTTTTTTTTTCTCAATCACCTTTCACAGTTTAAAGAAATCTGGCCTCTGGTCCTAGATTATCTGGATAATTGCCTCAACTTATCACTCCTCTTAGCTGTAAAAGCATGAGGACTATTACTTATTTCTAAAGTCTGTTGCACTATCATTCCCATGAAAAATTGCATATCTTTTTTTTTTTTTTAAAGAGAGCACAGTAATTTATCTGTGAAGTGAAATAACACTAGCAGATCATTAACTTGGTACAATGAATGCATCAAGCAGCTGTTACTTAGAAAATAGAACATCTGTTAAATGCCACTGAAGTCACTATTCACTGTCATTATAGTAATAGCTATAATTTCTGTTCTACGTATTCTGCCTTCATGAAATTCTTTTTAATAGACAATACGTTATTAATAAAAAGTCAATACACATTACTATAAAATTCATTCCTTACTGTTTTATAGTCTTTTAAAATTTATCATTATATTATTCCATAACATTAGCTTAATAATAAAATGTGTTCTAATCCTCAAACCATGACAGTAGTGTTGGGGCCTAAAAAACAACTAATATCATATTTTATCATATTTAAGACATATGAAATCAAGTGATACACTTGATTTAATTATAGATGTTGTGGATCAAAAGAAACACCACTCCCTTAAATGTGAATATAAATTGCAAGTTTTATCTCATTTCAGAAACTTTAATATGTACAAATGCACATGTTAGAATTGTGGTAATGTGATAATTTGTTCACTTTTTCCCCATGAATAGATTTTGTAGCTAAAGGTGAAAACTCTCACTCATCTCTGATGACCAAAAATGGTATAATATTTATACAGACTGACTGAAGGCAGAATTCAGTGGGGAGGGTAACCTTTTAAAATACCTTTTATGGATTAGTCAACCCTTCATATAGGGAGAACTTGCACAAGAGATAAAAGAAGATCAAATAAACAAGAATTTTGCAGCATCCTAGTAAAGGAAGGAAGACATATGGAAATGGTGTTGTGACAATTTAAATCTACATTGAGTTCTACTGTTATCTGACATTTTTTCCTGTATCATAAAACCTAAGAACACCAAGTGGATAGTTCACATTTAGCTGCTGTTAAAACTCCTGAAACAAGACTTATGACCATGGATTCAGTTCAGTTCATTTTAGTTGCTCAGTCATGTCCAACTCTTTGCGACGCCATGGACTGCAGCACGCCAGGCTTCTCTGTCCATCACCAACTCCCAGAGCTTGCTCCAACTCATGTCCATCGAGTTGGTGATGCCATACAACCGTCTCATCTTCTGTTATCCCCTTCTCCTCCTGCCTTCAGTCTTTCCCAGCGTCAGGGTCTTTTCCAATGAGTCAGTTCTTCGCATCAGGTGACCAAAGTATTGGAGCTTCAGCTTCAACATCAGTCCTTCCAATGAATATTCAGGACTGACTTCCTTTAGGATGGACTGGTTGGATCTCCTTGCAGTCCAAGGGGCTCTCAAGAGTCTTCTCCAACACCACATTTCAAAAGCATCAACTTTTCAGTACTCAGATTTCTTTCTACCATGTCATAAGTCAAAATAAAACTAGTGTTCATAATTTTGCTTTTAATTCAGCTTTATAATTGATCCTAGAAGCTGTCACATTACTGTAAGATTGAAAAACTAAAAGAGCTGAGTTTCAATTTATTCAGTTTAATCATTGAATTTGAACTTGCCCGTTCAAAAGGGTAGACCTTCATAAGGCAACCGAAGGGGACATGTATGCTGAAGATTTAATGCATTTTAAGAGGAAGAAATGCATTTTCAATTTGATTTATCCATCTCACCAACCCCATAAGTCTACATTTCTTAAAGAGTACCAGATGAGGGTGTAAAGAGAATGACCAACACAGTAGCTGTAGTTGAATTTAGTAATTCAATTCTCAATACGTCTGCAAGTATAGACGTTCTTCTGTTGTAGGAAACTTTTAATGTATGGGAAAATGGTTCCTTGACATCATAAAATATATGTTTTTAGTTTCCAGTTAGTGCCCCATATTCCCCTTTTCCTCTTCCTTTCAAAGAGTCGGACATGACTGAGCGACTGAACTGAAGTGATTCCCCTTTTGGTGGCATGTCATTCCAACCTTCGTACTTTCTTATCATTTTATACAGTCTTTAGTCAGTCTAAACCATCTAGTCCTTTATGGTAAACTCTGATTTCAAGCATTACCTCTAGCTTGAAGCCATTCACACTTATTCCAGCCATGAATTATCCTTTCCTCCAAATTATGTTCTTTCCAATATGATAGCAAAATGATTGCATTCCAACTTTTCTCTGCAGCTACACTTTAGATAACATTAGAGCAGAGTATACAAAGATTGCCTCCTTCTTTATCTCTGGCAGTGAATGACACAGTGTAGAGTGAGTGTTAAGCATTTGATGTTCATTGACTCATCAAAGTTGAAGTCTTTGCATCACAGAGCAAGATCAGCAAATTTCTTAAAATCTAAGATTTATTATTTGTAAGTCATGCCATTAATTCAGAATGCTTTTGTGGGGAAAATTTTTCAAAAAATTCAGTAAACAAGCACAATGTATTTCCTAACCCAAAATAGCATTTATACAAGTGATTCAATACTAGTTTGTTCTTGAATACTACATGTAAATGTTCAGCTTTAGGTTTTTTTTACAAAAGGAATGTAAATTTTCTCCTGAGTCACTTTTGGCCATAAGCAGTTGTAAACTACTACAATGATCACTGCTTTTTTACAAGTTCATATTCATGATGGTGCTAACTTCAGCATACTTGAGTTTGATAACATTGAAAAACCTGAAATGAAATCAAACATTAGTCCACATGTCTTGTTTTCTTATGCTCATTAACTGAATGAAGTCTCACTGGGCAGTTAACATTTTCTCTTGATAAGTAGCTGGAGAATTTGGGTAGATTTTAATGAATAATAGTTGTTTGTGACCCCTTAACTGTTTGCAACATTATTCCTTAAATTTAAAACTTCTCTGACGTCTTTTGAGATTTGGAAATTTCCATCGCCTGTCATCACTTTGGCTGACCTGGGAAGGGACAGATGTCTGTGTACATAACTTTTTATACCAAAGCTTAAACATAGTGTCATCTTTCTAAAGCTATTTTTAGAAAGGATTAGTGATCCAAATATAAATTAAGGTTTAACTTTGTGAAGTGTTACCTTTACGAATAAATGAACTCTAGTGACAAGGCAGTAGTTTGGAATACAGGAAGTATGAAATGATCGTTTGCATATATTTTCATGTTTTTTTCATACTCAAATATAAGTTTTATGTGGGTAAGGACTTTGTTTCTAGCCTTTTACTCACAGTATGTAGAACAATGGCCACCACATATAGTTGTAAAGATTGTATACTAACAAAGGGTACAGACAAAAGGAGTGAAAGGACTGAAATATAGTCCATGACACTCACAAGTCAAAATCCAGAAGCACTTTTTCTCCCCCAAAACAGCATTTCTCGTAATTTCATAAAAGATGCTGAGTAAAATCCCCTATATCTCTGCTGAAACAGTGATGCATTTAACAGGAGCTCAGTAGCATTTAGGATTAATGCGTGAAGGAATTCATTTTATGAACTGCTGTGCTCACTCATGTACAACAAATGACACCTACATTACAAATAATCCTCTGCGTGGTAGCTGATAAGTTCATTGAGCATTACTTACCTTAATTTCAGATATTTTTGCATTGAAAAAGATAAATACAAATAGAAAAGCCTATCTTAGAATTGAAGAAACAGTGATTGTCTTTTGTATAAAAATCAGTTTATACCCTCCTTTAGTCTCATTTAACCCCTTCCTTATTTGGTATTTGTGTGTGTGTGTATTTGTAGATTTATATATATTTCAAGTAGACTAGGGCCTGATAATATGGAGAAAAGGCAACCATAAGAATTATTTTGGTGTGTTACAAATATAGAAAAGGCATCTTGAGAACATCTAGAACTTGACTTGCTAAGGTAAAGACATCATTTTCATTCCAAATGATTTCTTAGCTGAGGTGTTACCCTAATTTCTATATCTATTAGTTAAACTTCTTGAGAGAGTATCTGTTTGGTTCAAACTTACCCACCAGGGAATATCCAACAACTGTATGTGGGTAAGGGAAAGATGGGGGAGTGGGTGGGGGAGGGGGGCGAGTAGAGGCAGGGAAATGCAAGAGGGTCACGTGGTTCACCGTGACACGTCACAAAAAAGGGCTGTAGATAGGGCAGACAGTAAACGTTTGTACTAGGATCAATTTCCCATAAACTCTCTACATAATTTCCAATACTGAATGTGCTTGTTTTTTGTTGGTTTTCTGTGAGCTGTAGTTTCTGGGAAGTGAGCAGCTCTCATATCTGTAACTCTTGTAACCCAGTCATTCGTGTGCCTCCTTTATGAGGATTCAGTGCGGCTGTGGTGCTGTTATCCCTCTGATAGGAACTCTAACTCAGTGTAAAGCCCCAAAGATCTGTTACTTATTTTTATTTTATATTGTACTATATTTTATTTATAGTGTTGTGTTTGTTTCAGGTGTATAGCAAAGTGATACAGTCATATATATATATATATATGAATTAACAAAAGCAGTTCCCGTCTTTTGATGGGGAATTCGTGGTTTATAATATAAATGGCATTATTTTGAGAGAGGGATAACTTAGGTAAGGCATTGGGTTTTTTTTTCTTTTTGCAGCTTGAGGCAGTTGTAAAATAACTTAATGTAGCTTTTTGCAACTGTGTATTCTATAGTATTTTTTTCATTTGGTGATATTTTAACTGTTAATGTTTATGGCATTGTGCTTTGTACCATTTATTAAATTTTATTAAAAAAAAAAGAAAATCAAGTCTTAGGAAGTGTTGGTGCTCTCTTAAGGGATTTTAATAATATTTCTTTACTTCTAACTGAAATTAAGCATATTTTTCAGTTATGTGTGTGAGCAACAAACCCTAGTGATATCAGTAGTTCCTGTGAATTTGCCACCAGTCACAGATAAATTTATGAAAGATAATTTTATATGACATTCTAGTCATTCAAAACACCAGTTGTGCTCATCACTACTTTAAAATTATCCTAAATGTCTGTTTCTAGATGTTATAGTTACGCATGTTAGGAAAGGAAACATTTATTGCCACCTCACAAATTTAAAAAATATATTTTCTATATTTTATTACAGTATAATTATTTTTATTTAAAATCTAGTATATCTAATTTTATGCTTTTGAAAACATTATTATGAGAAGGGATATTTAAATTTTGCCAGATGCCAAACAGGTTTGTGGCACTAAAAATCTACAAATTCCTGCTACAGCAATTCAAGAGAGAAAAAATTGCTGAATTTTCTAAAAGCAGTTGCTTATTGGTGGATGGGTTTTCCAAGATCTACATTTATCCAATACATATACAAATTAAGTAAATATAAATATGTTTAGATTGATAGTATGTATGATTATTATTAAGTGTATATAATCATAAATAAATATGACATCAATCATGTTTATGTGTAAATACATATCCATATATACTCAGTAAAGAACTGCAATATATAGGATATGATTTTCATCATTCCCAAAGATATGGTTGAAAGTTTAAACACTTGAAAAATCTTACCATAGTAACTAGATGCATAGTCATTTCAAAAGCATTAAATCTTAAGGCTACAATATATTATGTGAGCCTCAAATGCTGTTCTTTTTACAGGCTACTCAGAAAGAGACTGAGAAACAGAAGGTTCACCTAAAGAGCATTACAGAGCTAGGAGAGGCCTTGAAAACAGTTTTGGGCAAGAAGGAGACCTTGGTCGAAGATAAACTGAGTCTTTTGAATAGTAACTGGATAGCCGTCACATCTCGAGCAGAAGAGTGGCTAAACCTTTTGTTGGTAAGAGAAGAAGATGAAAGCTTTTCAACCCTTCTCTGTCATGAGAAAGACATTATATAAGCTTTCAATAATAGTCTTTATGTTCACAAAATCCTCAACTCCATGTAAACGTTGGTTCTTTTTCAGTATCTACATTATATTTTTCCATACTTATATTCTGTACGGAGATTGCACCTAAAAGTAATTTGAATGCTACTACATTTTTGTATTTTAGAATTGTGCAGAGTAGGAAAAATACTTAAAAATACTGTCTGCTTAATACTATGTCATGGTTTGTCTCTGTAAAATTAAGGAATACCAGAAACACATGGAAACCTTTGACCAGAATGTGGATCATATCACAAAGTGGATCATTCAGGCTGATGCACTTCTGGATGAATCTGAGAAAAAGAAACCACAGCAAAAAGAAGACATGCTAAAGGTAGCAAATAAGCTCTTATGATTAGTAATGTTCACACTACCCAACAGTTATATTAATCATCTTTGTCCTAAAAGATACCAGGGACTTCTTATTAAGAGTGAAAAACATCTTCCTCTCTTCCTTTCCCTCTCCCTCCTTCCTTCCTTTTCTCCTTTCTCCCTTAATTCCTTCTTTCCTTCCTTCCCTACTTCTTTAATTCAAATGAGAGTTCATGACTTACAAGAGCTCTGTGATCTGGATATCTGTCTATATTGATCTGTCAGCTAATTACACACAACTTAAAAACCTGATAAGAAAAGAATTCTTGGATTTATTTTGGTGTTATATGGCAAATAATGCCAATTTTAGTATTAGTTCTATATGCCTGTGCCTAACACAAAGATTAGTTTCATTGCATCATTCACAGCCCATCTAAATAAACACCAGAAGTCCAATGTGTATACATTTTGCCTATACAAAGCCTAAATCTTAGTAACAATACTTAGCTTTCATAAAACTGAACTTTTTATTCTTAACTACATGTAAAGTAGACATGGCTTTGTGTTCTCTTTTTGTGTCGAAACCAATTATTAGGATATCCTAAGCTGTCTTTCTTAGTGGAAACTTAGTCTTTACTTTAAAAAAAAAGTTTCCTGTAAAAAGATATGAGAGTTATAATATGCAAATATATTAATGGTATATTATATTTATTTGATGACATCTTTTCCAATTAAATAGGAAGAATTACATTTGAACAAATCTCATAAATTAAACAATGCCTTCCTCTGTTTTGTTGAAATTTTTAATAATTTTATTTGATTAGTGGGTTACTATTTAAAGAATCCTCAAACACTATAGCTTCTGTCTATAAAATTGATTTATTCATTTTTTATGAAATCAATATTTTCTACAGATTGCAATTCATTTGTAATGAAAAACTATAAATGTATTGCAGGCTGTGCCCCAAACATACTTGCTCTATTGTCTGTACCTTCTTTTGTTCTTCCTTCTCCCTGGATATGTAGGTAAGGGATGTCACCTTACAGAGAAATTCCTTCAGGGCCTTTGGAAAAATAGGAACTGAGTTATTTCACTCACAGCCTCTCCAACCCCCTCCGTCGGGCTCAGCTTTCCTCAGTCACTCTGTCTGTGACACAGAATCCCTATCTGTTAGAAAATCCTTTTTTTTTTCCTGTGGCAATCAATATGATAAAGCAAAAGGGAATTCATAAGTCCTCAGAAGGAATAGAAAATCGTTCTTCAGCTCCCTTTCTTCCTGAGCATGTGTTAAAGTTGTTCCACAGCTTTGAAATTGAGGAAAGGTACGACTAAATATAAGACACAACAATTGTTGCCGGTAATATAAAAAAATCAGGAAAACATCCCTTGTCCTTCTTCAGACTCAGGAAATGCTTTAAATAAACTTAGATCAAACTGAAGCAGTGACCTATTTTCCTGAGATCACACACATTCTCACTTTCCTCCTGTTTTCTGGAAGTTGGCTTTTTCATCCCTTGGTTTTCTTTGCATGTGTTCTTTTTCCTTCTCTTTCTCTCTAACCTTCTCTCTAGTTCTCTCTCTCCCTCTTTCTCCCCTCCCCCATCTCTTTTGCTTTCTCACTCTTTCGGTATCTTTCAACCTTCATTTAATTACTAACTTCAAGCCCTGTCTCTTGCTCACGGAATATAGCGTTTAAAGGCTGAACTGAATGACATACGCCCAAAGGTGGACTCCACGCGTGACCAAGCAGCAAACTTGATGGCAAACCGCGGCGACCACTGCAGGAAAGTAATAGAGCCCAAAATCTCAGAGCTCAACCATCGATTTGCAGCCATTTCTCACAGAATTAAGACTGGAAAGGTAGGAAGATCTGCTCCAAGGTGGAAACTAGTGATAAATGGTCTCTTGCGAAGGTTGCGCAGTACTCTGAAGGGGGCAGGCCACCCCCACAGCAAAGTTTTCAAAAGAAAAATGAAGGCCAAAATGTATTTAAAGAAATTTTACCACTGAATCTCATGGGAGATCAATCTGTCTCCCTTTCTCCCTCCCTAGCACCTGTGTCCCTCTCTCTCTGTCATTTTGTTTTTCCTGGCACAGCTCTTCTAGAACTGCGTTCTGCACTGGTTTATGTATGTACTTTCAGGGGTAACCTACAATACAGTAACAAATAGCATGCTGCAGGCCAACAGCAAAAAGCACAAAAGACATACATCTAAAGAAAGCACTACTGACATATTTTGCCAAATATAATATTGCTTGTGTACAATATGGAAGAAATAGCCAAAATGAGGCCTTGTATGTCTCTTGCATGATCTAGGGTTTTTGTACATCTTCACTGGTTGCACACATGTGTGTATACGTGTGTATTTTAACTTGCTCTTGCTAGTTGCCGATTCTTACTGTGAAAAAATCCATTAGATTATAATGGCATGCAAGCCATGAAGACAGATAACTGCAAAGCTTATATATCCTCATTTTTGTAATTTTATATGTCTATTTATACTTACTCTATTTAACGAAGAACCAGGGTATATGGAACTTTTGCATGAGAACCCTTTATATTTGTATAACATATAATGAGGGCAAAAATATTATAGGTAGCTTGCAAAAATATATAAACTCAGTATTCTTGAATTCCAGCTCTTTGGGAGAGTGTCAAAATGTAAGGTATTATCTCCCCAATTTATAAAGTGTGGTTTGACACATTTTTCAATATATATGACATGCTTTCAAATATAAAAATGTATGTAAATGAAATATGTGTGCTTATATATACAGATAATCGTTAGAAATAATCTTAAATGAGAATAACATTATTGCTGCATTTGTGAGTAAATGTGATGTGATATGTCAGGTAAGTTTTGATTCCTGAAAGTTAGAATATGTTTTAAAAATAGTTTTGATAATTATAGACACCCAGTAATAGCATGATTTACATCTTCTAAGGCACTACATGTATCACTGTTATATATAATAGCACATATAAAGGAATTCCTAAAATATATGGAAATATGATATAAAATTTAAATACTTTATTGCATGTGAAACAGTTACTCTTGAAAACTCTCCTACCAAAAGCAAAAAGGTATTCACTTACCTTAATTCATTTCTTCTTCTTTGTAATAGTTAACTTAATTAGTTCTGTTCATTTATATATTATTTTAAGCAGTGGTTCTCACCTGAAAAACACCTGACAGGCTCTAAAATTTTATTTTCAGTTCGTTGTGTTTTTTTGGTAAGAATTTACTCTGCTGTTTAAATAGACAATTGTTATTACTTCTGGAGATATCATTAGATGAGTAATAGCTGAACAACCAACAGTTATTTCAGTCATCTGAAAGATTAATGCTTCGTTACTAAGTTTTGTATTCTTCCCATCATACTTTTTAATAAATCACTGAGCTAGAGAATATTTAACGGCAGCCAGGGTATTATTTTCTTGATTTTTTTTCAGCAGTTAGATTGAGATAAATTATGTCACAAGATTGTGACTTGTATGTATTGAATAATAAGTAGAAGTCAGCCTGTGCCATAGAAACTGACAAACATAGCATGACCAACAGAAGTTTCTGAATTGTTCTACATTCTGTAAGA
The DNA here is from genome assembly GCF_049115385.1 of Moschus berezovskii. Classification (NCBI taxonomy): domain Eukaryota; kingdom Metazoa; phylum Chordata; class Mammalia; order Artiodactyla; family Moschidae; genus Moschus; species Moschus berezovskii. Next base: position 30,286,862 of record NC_142488.1, on the reverse strand, counting down.
ATGTGTCAGTATACTTCCAGATATCATGTGTCAGGTTAGTCACTTGATATGTTTCTTTTATTACTCATACTGAAGAAAAGCATATGAGATTTTAAATCAATATTTTCAACTATGTATTAATTGATGACAATCATTTTTACCTTTCAAAGTACTCCTTTTACTCTAAATTGATAGAGATGACTGGATGCAACAGTGACCTCATTTGGGGTCTTTGAAGAGATAATTAAACTTTGTCATCATGATGAGACAAAATATATGGCATTAGAACATATGTGATATTTTTCTTATTCATTCACTGTATCATCTAATATCATTGAGTGTCCATTGTGCTTGTAAGTATGGGAATATACAATAATGTTAAAGATACTTGCTTAAAAATACATGTCTACAAACACAAGTTAACTACTTATTCCAGTCATATCATATGCTTAACACTAGTACATCTTCATGGAGATTTTCAGTTAATAATGAGGTGGTCTCATCAATCACATAGTGTAATAGGAAGAACAGTGGACATAGGAGATGGAATTCTGAACTTTGTCAGCATTAGGCAGAACATGCGATCTCTCTGTAATTCCGTTTCAGTGTTTATAAGATATGGGGGTTGAACTAGATAAGTAGTTTTTGAAAGGAAATCTAGCCCACTCCCCCATATAAAATTTCTGGATTGGATTAGTTTCATTTAAGACTGATTAGTTGTAATAGTCCCTGATAATTCTAAACTTTGTTGGTGCAGTGAGACATGTAATGACTTGTATGTGCAGTGGTGGATTTCCTGGGAATAGCATTTGATCTCAAAGTCCAGTTCCTATTAGAATAGGGTTTCTGGAAGGTAAGACTTGTGTGGAGAATGACCTTAAGGTTGAGTATATGGGTAGTTTTCCCTTAGGAGAAAAACTTGGGAGAAATTTTACCATGATAAAATAGGTAGAAATCAATTGGGAGTGAATATGGAGAGAACTCAGTTTAAGAACTAATTTCAGGATCCTTTTAAAGGTCAACTAGAAAGGGCAATTGAGTAAAGCAGAAATTTACTGTGAGAACTCATTGATAATGTCTGGATTCACTATTTGGTGAAGACTTTGTATCCTGTGAGGACTGTCCATGTCAAGAAATTCCAAAGTCTAGAAAGTGATGTCTATTGGGTTCCTCAGTTTAGATTGGCTGAGAACTTTTCCATCAGCTGCAATTCTCAGCAGCAGTAATTGTAATTATATCAGTGAGAAACACTGTGGTGAGAGGAAAAGTTCTTAACTCCAAGCCAGAATACTTGGAGTGTGATCTTGGATTTGATCCTTCACCTCACAGAACCTCATTTCTGTCCAGAAAAGTAGTAAGGTTATGCCTATATTATCTTAAGCTCAAGATTGTGGTGAGGATCAAATGACCTAAGATATGTAAAATTATAAATTATATAAAGTGGTCAAAATAACTCATATCATTAATAATTTCCGTCATTATATTAGACTTAATGGCTGAATTTTGAGAGTTGAAATGAAAATTGACGCAAAAAAGAAATGGAGGAAAATGGAGGAATAACTGATACCTCTTTCTGGTCTCTGCTGGAATGAGCAGAGGCCAAGAACCTGTGCCTTTGCGATTTCCATTGCAAAGGCCAGCCTTACAGATTATCAAAGGAACCAATTTAAGAACTGGAAAGTTCTAATTGTCCCAAATAGGGTCCATAAAGTAAATGAAATGCTATCTCTTCTTATTTCATTTAGGTTAATCAGTAGTATCTTATGGCTTGAAAATGCTTAATCTCTCCTAGTATATATGAAACCAATTTGAGAAGATGGCAGTTTTGATGGGGAGGGTCAGAGTTATAAAAATCAATCAGCCATAATGTCAGAACCCTGGCTAAAGTTGATGGAATCATAGGAGAAAGACACCATTACTTAACTATTTTTTATTTAAGACCTCAGAACATGGTAGCATAGCATGCTGGTGGTTGCAGGGAATCCTATCAGCAAAAGAAAGTGACAAGAGAAAAAAGCTTGGAATGGGTAATAGGAAGGCGCAAGTAAACAGACTCCTTAGTCTTGTTGCTCTTGGAAGCTCTACTTGTCTCCATCATCTGAAAAACGGAGTTGGAGAGGACAGTCAACAATTTGAGAAAAAAGATATTTGAGGTAGATCTTAAAAAAATTAATAAAGGAGGGGTTAGAAAAAGGGAGGAATATGAATGAGCTCTTACCAATCATGTACTTTCAGGTCATGAAGTTTGGTACTGTGGAGCCTAAATGGTAAAGTAAGATGTGATGGATTCAAGTATCTTATTGTTTAATGGTTGAGTGAGATATATTCATGGATACTGGGCTGACAAAGAGTGTATGTTGAGTGGATTTAGCAGCCACTCCAGCAACCGATAAGAGGTGACAGTTCTGATAAATCTATGACAAAACCTCAGGAGCATATAGTATGTTCACTGGAGAGTAAGTTCAGTTTACTTATGGAATAGAGCATGGAGTACGAAACTTGGTGTGGGTGATAAGGCTGGAAAGGATGATGAGACATAGTTTGGGGAGAGGTCATAACAATCAGACCTATGATGTATGCTTAATTCAGTATGCATTGAGGATATATAGATTTTTGTTTTGTTTTTCATGCACTGTTGAAACATTACACCTGCAGGAGTTGTGAAGAAAATTCAACCGAATAATGACAGGAAGTAGGGAAACCAATTAGGGATCCATCACAGTTGTCGACATGAGAAACATTAAGAAACTGAAATAAAGTGGTATTTAGGGAATGGAAAAGAAGTGACTGTCTATAGAAGTGACTTTCTAAACTTTGTGTACCTGGAGGAATTGTTAAAACACAAATCATTATCCCCCTTTCCTGAAGACTAAGATTTAGTAGGCCTTGGGTGAGGGCTGGTCATTTTCACGGCCAACAGATTTTCAGATGTTATTGATGCTAATAATCTAAGAATCATACTCTGAGAACCAATGGTCTAGAAGCTAGGCTGAGAACTAGCCTATAGGTACATCACTATATATGAAGGCCAAGAAGATGATGAACTGAAAACTGAGTCAGGAGTGAATACTAACTGAGTGTGAAAGGCTGTCTCTGAGATAGAATAAAATTTACATCAATATATATTTGTCACATTGTAATAGTTTTAAAAGCATATTGAATAAACAAATTTTAGCTATGTCCTACTAATATAGCAATTATATTACTTTGTAACAAAATATTATGAAATTTATACACATAATTTCCTTAGATTGTGATATCTTCTAGAGATTTAGAAATGTTTCACATTTCTGTGGAGCTAAAATGTTATGTTATTGACTGTGTAATTGGTACTAAACAAAAGAAAGGTGAACTTGTTTTCTTATGTCTTCATTCTTTATTAAAATAGATTTATGTGCCATTAAGTTCAGTTCAGTCACTCAGTCATGTCCAACTCTTTGCGACCCCATAGACTGCATCACGCCAGGCTTCCCTGTCCATCACCAACTCCTGGAGCTTACTCAAAACCTCATGCCCATAGAGTCAGTGATGCCATCCAACCATCTCATCCTCTGTTGTCCCCTTCTCCTCATGCCTTTAATCTTTCCCATCATCAGGGTCTTTTCCAATGAGTCGTTAGGTATTATGTGCCATTAGGTATTATATACAATATGTTCCTTAATTTCCATATGGGTCTTAAAATTGCTTTTGAAATCCACGTAGCAGTATGTGTGTGTGTGTGTGTGTGTGTAATTACAACATGAGATTTGAACGATCTTCCATCACATATGCAAATATTCATAATATTATTGCTGTAATATTATAAAGTGTCAAGATTTTGATCTCCAATCAGTCCAATCCAATCAGTGTTAGCAGGTGCAAAAGTAATCATTCTTTGCACCAGAGAGTTTTATATATGTGTATCTGTTTATTAATATACATGGCTATAAGAGAGCCAGTGAGTTTTTCATTTAGTGTAGAATATATCAGGAAAAACACATGGTTGCATCTAATTTTATCTTAAATAGTGGCTTAATATGTGAAAAGTATAAATAAGGATATCTTAGATATTGTGACCTTCCCAAACACCAGTGGGAAGTAAGTAATCCATCTTATGAATGTGACCTAGGAAATCTAAGATTCAATGGATTTGAGAATTTTAACTGAAACTCAGTTTTCAGTAATCAGCTTTATCAATACAAATACATTTATCTTTTCCCCCTTTGTAGTCTATTTCTAAATTAACACTTTCTCTGACAAAGGAGAACACTGTCTGTTAATTGGTACAGGTCTTCTTGTTGTACAAATATGTTTTTAGTAAAATTTTCTACAAAGATATTATTTGCTGCTAAGTCACTTCAGTCGTGTCCGACTCTGTGCGACCCCATAGAAGGCAGCCCACCAGGCTCCCCCGTCCCTGGGATTCTCCAGGCAAGAACACTGGAGTGGGTTGCCATTTCCTTCTCCAAGATATTATTTAAAAAGGCATAAATGAAAACTTAGATAAATATATATAGCCATCACATAATTTTAAAGTATTATGTATGTAATAATCACAGTCAAAATCCACAAAAAATAAATACCCAGACAGAGTTTGTACTACTCTACCTGCTATTTATTTCACTGAAATAAGCAAGAAGTTAGCCTACCAACAGAATTTCTATATTAACAACATTTTTTGCACATTTGTAATATCCTATCTCTGTAACAAAATTAGTTCTATTGGAACTTGGATAACACATTCCTTTTGTGATCATTTACAGTGTTTTCAAAGTAGTTGTTAATTGAGTTTGGTGAGCAGGGTCATTTGCTAGAACTAACTGGGTCTTATTAGCATGACATTTAAAATGATTAAAGCGATTTGGTGATTTCTGATCGAGATACTTTAAAAAGGCAAATGATTCCTCCAATCAGTCAACAAATGTAAAAGGAATTATTCCTTGGACCAGAACTTTCAGATGTTTATCGGAGGTTGTGAGAGAGCCAGTGAGTTGCCCTATTTCTCCGTTAGATAGCCTGGTTAGAAAACGTTAGATCCTAATTCATTGCTTTGTCCACTCCAACATGCTGACTTTCAGCATAGCTTCTTATCTCTAGTTGTATCATCAGATAATTTTTTGTTGGTCTATTATGCTTTAATATAAAAATGTCTAGTCTCCCTTAAAACAATGATTTTGGTACTTCTTTCTATTAAAAATAATTATAATTAAACAAAAACCAGAAATGGGAGATGAATAAAAGAATGAAGGGAGAAAAGAAGAAAGAAACAAGAAAAAGAAAGTTTTCCAACTGTAATATTTTTAATTCATCAGTCTCCCCCTATATTTTAGAGTTAAGTCCTTTCTTCTGCTATTTCAGTTGCTATTATTAAACTCATATAATCATGAGATAGAAAAGTATTTCAAGGTATTCTCAATAAAAAGTAGAAAGTGTGATGATTATTGACCACCAACATGTCTTAATCAATTAGTGTATTTTATATCCAATTATGAAAGTTGTGACCATGGCGTTAATCTTATCAATTCAAAACCAACAGATATACTATGTAATGTCTCTTAATTAGCTTTACAAATTTGGGAAGTTTCCACAATTTCACATTTTTATACTCACAGCATCAAAGATAAGCCAGTATCTGATCTAATATTAAAGAATGCAGCCAATGAAATGTCAGTTATCCAAGTCAGTTTGTTTTATCTTTAAAATATTATGTCTTATGTTCCTTGGACATATCTCTTATGAATTTAAAATAAATCAATGAATAAATCTACAAACTACTTTACCTGATTACCTTTGTTTTAGATAGATCTTTCAGTACACTTATTTCCCTTTGTAAGTTTTCTTTCTTCTCCAGATATTTTTATTTGAAATAACTCTTTATATCATATCAGCACTGTGTCTTTTCTGTATCATAGGATGTTACTGATCCTTGAAACTTTATTCATTTTGAGTTCCATAAGTTATTCTTATTTAATTTTAAATCTATACCAATATTGTAATGATTAATAAATTTTCTAAGCTGCAGGATGGAAAGAGGAGACTGGTTTGAAGCAATTTTAAACCAATCTGTAGCATTTGGAATATTCATTTTTAATTCAGGTTTCAGTGTAATTTGAATGTAGTGGTCATATATCATGATTACTAAGATTACATAGTCCATATTAACAAATGTTTACTTTGCTCTCTGTGTAAACACAGTCTTTATTATGTTAGTGTACCTATGCATATTAGATATAATATTTAATCAAAAGAAAGCTTACATTTTAAAAATGATAAAGTGTATCTGAGTAATTTTGAATGCTTCCAATTTACAATGAATCAATTTGTAATTGATTTTGCTTTTTTCAGTCTGTTGTTGTTTGTTAACTTGTTATATAAATCACCATTAATGCTAAAACTTTAACAAAGCCTTAAATTTCATTAATCTTAAATCATATAGCAAAGCACAATTAATAGCTGTTAAGCACTCTGAAGCCACATTAAAAATCAAGGAAAACAAAGTGTTGTCTTTCTCAGTTTCTCTGTCTCTTCTTTCTTTTGTGTCCGTTGATCTATCTGTTTGATTATTAAACTACCGTATGTTTTACTTTATTTGTATTTTGTATGACTACACAGTCATGCTAAAGCTCTTAAGATGAAAAGGTAAGTAAAAAATTAAATCGTACAAAACCTATGCCTGGTTTGTACTTTCTGCTGAGATATTATAACTTTTTATTATTATTTTCTATGTATTCTAAAGCTTATTTTGTGTGCACTGTCAGAAGTATGATTTAATTGTGATTCTAGTTCTTCTTTGGTCATATACTTTCTGTAAAGTCAGTAGAATTAATGTATGCTTAAAAGAAGATGATTTATCTACCATTGATTTCAATTTACTCAAATAATTTGTCATAATACTGAATCAAAGAGGCAGGCCTTATATACTTTATCTGACTTAAACTTTGATGACTCACCAATGAGCTAGTAAATTATGATTGTTTGCTTACCCTTCATTTATTTTATAAAATTCCACAAGAATTACAGATTACAAAGCCAACAAAGACCAAAGAATAACATGTAAAACTTTTATTGGTCAGAGAAGTCATGACCTAATGGTGAATCAGTGAACTCTTAAGGAAAAGCAATTGAATTGTCCCAACTTCTTGAAAAATATTAATTACATGGATGTCAAATTGCTGGTCTTATCCTGCCAATAGCATAGCTTAAATAACTGAGTTGAGTAGGTATGATCATTTTGGTTATGAAATTAGTTACTGAATAATTTGATCTATTAGATGTTCTAAAATTAGTACTTTATAAAGCAAGCACATTTTATGTTTAAAAAATGAGTTCCTTTTTGCTATGGAAAATACACAATGATATAAGATGTATTCGCAACTTTAGGAGTTAAAAATCTACTGGGGAGACAAAATATAAACCTTTGAATGTTAAATACTATTACATTCTAGTATGTAAATACATACTGCAACACAATCTAGGATTACACATGAGGAATAGAGACTCCTAATAAAACCTCTCAAACCCATTCACATAAATGTTCCTATCTCTAGGGCTTCCTGAAAATCCCCATACAAAACATGTCTGAATGCAGGTAAATGAGATGGACATTATAAAAATTATCCAAATCCACTAAAATTTACTAAATAAAACATCAGCATTTTAACTCCTGTTAATAAAACATTACTTCTGTGAGATATTTCATACTAATAATGAACTTTTGGTTCTTCTCAATGTCATAATCATAATAGTTGCTGTTGATCTGTACTGTGGCTATTGTGGCTACCATCAATAAAGTAGCCACAGACTACATATGGTTATTGAATATTTGAAATGTGGCTACTCCAAATTAAGTTGTGCTATAAGTGTAAAATATACTGTGGGTTTTCAATTCTTCATATGAAAAAAAAGTAAAATACCTTATTAATAATTCTATAATGATTATAAGTTAAATAGTATTTTAGATATATTCAGTTCAGTTCAGTCGCTCAGTCATATCCGACTCTTTGCAACCCCATGAATCACAGCACGCCAGGCCTCCCTGTCCATCACCAACTCCCGGAGTTCACTCAAACTCATGTCCAAAGAGTCGGTGATGCCATCCAGCAAATACTAAATACATCTGATGCTTTTCACTTTTTAGTATGGCAACTAGAACATTGAAAATTAAATATATGACTTGTGTAATATTTCTATATGGCTGCATATCTCTTGTAAACAAAGATCTTTGAATTTAGAGGAGAGAATTTACTGTAAATAGATAACATTTTAGGCAATTATTCATGTGAAAAATATCTTATTTCTAACATATACTCTAATATACCTAACACTGGAATGGGTAGCCATTCCCTTCTCCAGGTGATCTTCCCAACCCAGGGATTGAACCCAGGTCTCCCGCATTGCAGGCAGATTCTTTACCAGCTGAGCCACCAGGGAAGCTATGCATCAGTATCCTGCATCTATTTATATACTTTAAGCAGTGAGACACTCACTACTTTAAAATGAGTGCTTTAAAAAGACAAAAAAAAAAAATGCAGCACTAATTAGTTGTTTTTATTTTAAACTAAAATTCAGGCTCCAAGTAATTTCTACCATTGATTCTAGTTGTTCACTTTGGAACCACACAGAATAATTAAAATCTCTAATCCACGTAATAGATTTTTTTAAGAAACAAATCCACGGTAGTCTTTGATCAGGAAATTTAGATACTACACATACTACTAATGAAATCTAAGTTTACATTATCTTGCTTGAATAATTCATAACTAAGTACTAGTGTTTCTGAAAATCTATTTGTATCTACCTATATTATTTTTGTACCGAGTGCTATCATGTTGCTGCTAGCATTTGGCCAGCAATTAGTATATATCCACGCATGAAGTGCTGGCTATTCCAGTCTCTTCAATTTTATACAATGGAAATTGTGTTATTTAAAATTCCAGGTCATTCAAGAGCTCCTTCAAATTTTTCTTCCACTATTCCATGATTAGTCATGCATTCACTTAGTTTTTCATTTATGAGTGCCTTCTATGTACCAGAAATGACTCTAGGTTGAACAAGACAGACAGATTACTCATCTTTATGGGATGTTTGTGGAGCTCATCCCTCTCACCATGTATTTTTTACATACTTGTTGATCTCCAGATAATTCCTGATGAAAATACTGCACAGGGCAGAACTGGTGGAAAGCCCTTTGTCATCCTCCTTGACCCCACAGTATTGATGCAGATTGATTAAATTTTGTTGTTAAGAATAATATGACTTTACCAAACTGGAGTGACAATTTTTCCATGTTTACCATTAGAATTCCATGATTTTGTTAAATAAGTTGTTAAAAATGCCCTGTCAACAAGTGTTTATTTTATCCTTCATAAACTGGACGTTTTCAAAAGAGGAAGATATTGACTTGAGCCAATGGATGGGTGCAAATTTGAGGGGAAACAGTAAGAGCCAATATCTATTGAGCCTTTGTTACATACCAAACAACATTCTAACATATTTGATCCTCATAAAAGCTCTATGAGGTAGCTATTCTTCTTATCCTCATGTTACACATAAAGAAACAGAGGCTCAAAGAGGAAATAACTTGCCCCAAATCCCTCAGCTGCTCAGTGTTGGAGCTCAAGTCCAATCTAGCCATTCTCTTGCAGGAATTTTAGGCTCTTCACCAGAAGGTGAAAAACATTCTAATCCTTGAGGGAGAGATACTAGGAGTTCACCAATAGACCTGTAAGAAAGAGTGGATATGGAACATTTAAAAAAGGTTAGAAAGGTCCTTGGGACAAGATTAAGGGGGAGCCTTGACTATCATGCTGGAGTTTGGACTTTATTTGACTTGTACTTCTTGAGCAGAGAAGCAACATAATGAAAGCTGTGGTTTTGGAACATATTGACCTGATTACAGCCCACAGCATAGAACTGGTGAGGTGGGAAGCATTGTACATCTATCTGTAAGGAGATTTTTGCCATAGGTCTTGTGTGAGAACTAGGAGAGGTGGTATCTCAGAAAAGAAAGCAAGCAATTCATGGTAAGTGAATGGACAAGTATTTGGTATTTATTAGACAATAGAGTGATGTGTTGGAAAATAGCATGACTTATGTTTTAGACTTGGATGACTGAAAAAAATGACTTATATTTACATAACTAGGGAAGTTAATGTTCTGAGCAGTTCTGAGCAAGATAATAAGCTCATTTCTAGACATGTTGAACTTCAAGTGAGTAATCAGCTGGCTATGGAAGAGTCTAGATTGGAATTGAAAAGTGAAGTCACAGCTAAAGATGAATGTCAGATATTATGAAAGTTGTATTTAAGTTTTGGAAGACAGTACTATTAGGGAAGGAGTAGTGAGTTATGAATGCCCAAGTTCTTAGCCTTTGAAACTACTATATATGAATATATGGAGAAAGGATGAACTAGAGAGGAAGTGCGTGTAGGACTAAATCAGATTATCCATTATAGAAAATGGACCCATGTTATTTTGATATGCAAGTACTTAAAAAGTTATTTTAGGTTTAATTTATCTTCATATATTCACAAAATCATATATATATATAAAACAATGCAGTTACTCTTATTAAATCTTAGGAAATGTGAACAATAACTCAATAACGTCAGTTCAGTTCAGTTCAGTCGCTCAGTCGTGTCCGACTCTTTGTGACCCCATGAATCACAGCACGCCAGGCCTCCCTGTCCATCACCAACTCCTGGAGTTCACTCAAACTCATGTCCATCGAGTCGGTGATGCCATCCAGCCATCTCATTCTCTGTCGTCCCCATCTCCTCCTGCCCCCAATCCCTCCCAGCATCAGAGTCTTTTCCAGTGAGTCAACTCGTCGCATGAGGTGGCCAAAGTATTGCAGTTTCAGCTTTAGCATCAGTCCTTCCAATGAACACCCAGGATCGATCTCCTTTAGAATGGACTGGTTGGATCTCCTTGCATAGACACCGTCAAATTAATACTGTGTAGTTATAATAAGGCTATTATTCTTTACCTTTACAATATATAATATATGATTTTCAAGTATAGAAGTATGTTAATAATAGAGATTGGAATACCATTCAAGTGCCTATTTGTAATACTTCCAATCTGTACTGATTCTAGAACATATTATTATATTTCAGATATTTATTAGGATTTAAAAACTAGTATTGAAAATAAGGCACTTTAGAAAGACTCCATAAATCCTCTCTGGCATGTGTACAAGTACCTAGAAGATAAGTGTTTATTCATGTTTCCTGTGAGAATTTTTTCTTGTAAATAGCATTCAATGGTTCACTTTTTCATTAGTAACTAAATATCTTTAGATATTCTTTTTTCCTTGAACTCATTCCCATGTTGTCCTCTAGGAGATACTGTGTAATAAAGAGTAAGACTAAGCCTAGGAATCTGTTGGGGAGGAGTGGGGGTAGGGGGGACCAACTTGATGAATATGCCATACTGGCATAAGACACTGGGTCATTCCTAAATTATTTTTTCAAGTGGAAAATGTTTAGCTCTAAAGAAAATAAGATTTTTATTTGTCACATGTGAGTTTTCCAAAGCTATCAGATATAAAATATTTTCTAGTATTTTAATGCAAAGGAATTGAATACAGAGGTACAGATGAATAGAATAAACATTTATATTATTAACTGAACTTTAATTTTTGCCTATTCTTTTGAATATATATTTCATTTTCACTATATTTTCATTTATCAGTCCTCAAGTGGTTTCTTTAGAAAAACAAGGGGTTAAAAAGATTTTTGAGACTGATAATTATGAATTTCAAAATCAAAGGAAATGTGATGTTTATAAAGTTGGAAAACATATATTCAGACTTTTCATTTGAGATATTAAGAGTTCATTTATTTTATTATTATTTTTTTTTTTTGGTGTGTGTGTGTGCTACCAAATAAAGCATTCCTAAGACAAGCTAATGACATTGTCTTATGGGAGCATGCCTGTCAACTCTGCCATGTTAAAAATGTCATTTAAAATATCTAAGCAGATTGCTATGTATTTTTTTCTGAGGATAAGGAGACAATTCTGCATTTCCAACTGCTGTTACTGTTATTAGATGAATGAGGTGATTTCTGATGAGATATTTACCCAAATGATATTTGTATCAGAATATTTAAAATAAAATCAAATTCAACTTTAGGATATTAACAATTAGACCAGCCAAGTATATGGAAATTGACTTTTGCTGAAAAATCAGAATGATGAATATTGCATTATCCTGCATGTATGTTCAGCTCTGATGATGTTAAATGTTTGTCTTTATTTGCATCCTCAGGTACTTTCCCAGTTGTATTTCAACACTTTCATAAACTATAATATGGAAACATAGTGCATGTCATTATTTTAGCAACAGGAGGTTGAACAAATGCATTTTTTGGCTTATATTTCTAATAAAAAGTAATTTTGATTTAAATTAGCACTATCTTTTTTTTTAGGCCTCCATTCCTTTGAAGGAATTGGAGCAGTTTAACTCAGATATACAAAAATTGCTTGAACCACTGGAGGCTGAAATTCAGCAGGGGGTGAATCTGAAAGAGGAAGACTTCAATAAAGATATGGTAAATTGGTTGTGATAAAAGTGTGAATGAACTAGGAATGAAATGAATAAATAAATATTTCAAAGGAAATTAGATAAGTCAAGTCTCCAACTAAATTCTCAGAGCATACCTTGTACATTTTGTGATTCTAATGATTTATTACAAATGCAAAGTATTGTTATTGAACTGTTATGAATGCCAAATTACTATGATATGGGCATACAGGAGTACTTATAGATTCTAATAAATCACCCAGCAATGTTTCTTTCATCCATACTCAAAGGACAAAATGTAATGGGTAGGAAAAAAAGTCAAATCAGAAAATAAATTAGAGTCTTAATAATAATAATAATAATAAAGCACAACCATCAGAAATGGCTGATATTTTGCTTCAGTCCTATTTTTGGTAATGTAACATTTATTTTGGGTAAGGGGCAATTATACATGATATAAACATTATTTATTAAAACTTAACAAAATGTAGTTTTACAAAAAAAGTTTAACAAGTAGTATATATCTAAAATATGTGTAAATTCATGCTGCTTATTTCATGGGATAAAAGAAATATAACCATGTGGGCTATTCCCAGACTCATAACTTTCTTCTTATACCCTGATTAATTTCAACATGTCTTTTACATTTCTCTCTGGCTTGAATATTTCTGCCTCACATTCCTTTTCACTGACTTATTTTTTCTCCTTACTCCTCTTCACAATTTCCTTTCCCTTCTCCACAGCCATCACCTATATGGCATTATTAACCTTTACATATGTCATGCTAGAGATTTCTCAGACGTGTATCAGTGCTAGAGACTTCTCAGACAGTGCTTGAAAATTATAAAAGAAGGTAAATTATAACTTGTAAATAATAGGCACATGAAGCAATAGGAGAACCATTTTTACCAATCTTAGTTCTTGTTGGTATCATTTCTGACTTCCTGGAGCTGCCTAATTCAGTACTCCCTATGTATGGGTTTGATGGTCTTGCCAGCTCAGCTCATGGAAAGAAAGACCAGACAAAGCTTTTTAAGATATTGAATTACAACTACCTTGTATTCATGTCAAAGAAGAAACCAGAGGGCACCAAGGTGGAAAAGAATGCTTCTTACCTCTTGGGCTGTTCACCAGCTCTGTCCTCTAGCTTTCAGCTGGTGTGGGGAAAGAAGTGCAGTAGGGTTTTTATTTCTTCATTATTTTTGTCCTCAGCCCCAGGAAATGTTTCAGATTTTTAATGACATATTCTTAAAAGGAAGGTTTTTCAAAGACCATAAACATAAATGTCTGTTACATTATTTCATTAGACAAGTAACTGGCACATCTCAGATGAAAATCTCATTTCTTTAAAAAAATTGAATAGTTTCTCAGTTGTGTGTAGAAGTTGACATGTGCATTAGAGATTTAAGTATGCAACATTGAATACCATGGATGATTATAAACACTGACATGTCACATTTAAAAATTGCTTCTCTTAATTCATCAGAGTATCTTGGGTACTATTAAAAAGCAAACCTCCTTGATAGAAAGTAATTACATATTGCATTGAAATAAAGATAGGAAATAGAAGTGAAACATCCAATGGTTACATATGCTACTCTATTGGACAAACACTGTTTAAATAATTTTATTTCAAAATAAAAATAATTTTCTTAGAGTCTAAAGGCCAAACTGCATATTAAAATATTTAAAGTCATTTTTCTAATCCATATGTAATATTTACTTAATTGTATTTATTTAAAAATAACATGCATATGTGACATTTTTAGAAATTATCTGCAATATTTACAGCAGTTGAGCACGTTTTTTCCTAAAACTCTAATATTTGTTCTAGATTTGGTCATTTAGTTTATATAAAAAAAAAAAGAAAGAAAAACTGCTCAGTTGTATCCTACTCTTTGCGACCCCATGGACTGTAGCCTACCAGGCTTCTACATCCATGGGATTTTTTAGGCAAGAGTACTGGAGCGGATTGCCATGTCCTTCCCCAGGGATCTTCCTGACTCAGGGATCGAACCCAGGTCTCCCACATTGCAGACAGACGCTTTACCATCTGAGCCACCAGGGAAGCTAGTTTACATAAAACAGAACTTATTATATAGAAATAAGTGTACACTTAAAACAATGTATTCTCACTTAGGAGTGTGTGTTAAAATTTAAAATTTTATAGTCTCACATTCACAGAGGCACATTCTATATTCCTCTGTGAAATAGTTAACATTATATATAACACAAGTTTTGTTTTCTTCTCAAAAGTTTTTTTTTTATTTCTAAAAATGCACTAAAAATCAAAGCCCAAAGAATGTTTTCATAACAATTCACTTGTCTGAAATTATGTAGTAAATTGCTCCCCCATCTTTCTACATACAACTCTAATCACATGTGTCCTTTTGAAATAGAAAGGAGAAAACTTCTTTTAAAAGTTAAATTATAGCATATTAAAAAAGAAACTCTGAGTGCAGTATCTTAGGATAGCATTCCCTGAAAGTTTTAAATTGGATTTTTTGTGTGTGTTTTAATAACATGTTTTATTATCTCTGTTAAAGATGTACAGCTTTTTATAAACCAAAATGAAGACTGTACTTGTTGTTTTTAATCAGAGTGAAGACAATGAGGGTACTGTAAAAGAATTGTTGCAAAGAGGAGACAACTTACAACAAAGAATCACAGATGAGAGAAAGCGAGAGGAAATAAAGATAAAACAGCAGCTGTTACAGACAAAACATAATGCTCTCAAGGTATTAGAGCTAAAATTATAATATACCTTGCCTGTGTTTTTTTTCATGTACAGGGTAAAATCTATTGTTCATAAATAAAATTTGCTTAAGAATCTTAGTCACCAGAAATACATATTTTTTTCTGTTCAGTGTCTGTGCTTTAATAATTTTGAGTGCTGTCTTTGAT
This sequence comes from Moschus berezovskii, assembly GCF_049115385.1. Taxonomy (NCBI): domain Eukaryota; kingdom Metazoa; phylum Chordata; class Mammalia; order Artiodactyla; family Moschidae; genus Moschus; species Moschus berezovskii. The sequence goes on along the minus strand of NC_142488.1, from coordinate 30,271,474 downwards.
TTTGGAAGATGTGTTGCTTACAAATTTCAAGGTATTTACTTAGACACATTTTTCTGAGTAGTAATCAAAAGATATTAAATGCATCATTCATAATGTTCATATATTTAATTTTGTAAAACAATCTATTTTGTAAGTTATTTTGACATGTGTCTTGAAAAACCTGCTTAACTCTCAGCATAACCAATCTGTATATTTTTGAGGCTTTCTGCTCTTGATATTTTCTTGATTTAATTCAGAGTAGGTTCACCTTTTTGTGGTAACCTAATATTTGTTTAATAGTTCATTTTTTTTTCAGTTAACTTCATTTTGCCTTTAAGAGAGTTACTCTTTGCAACTAACTAAACATTTAGAAGTCGAATTTCATTTATATAGGAGTCCTTTAAAATAATCTTAATGCCCATGAGAAGGAACCGGTGCTCTCATTTTAACCAGCATTAGTATAGAGCTTCAGGTACCCATGTGTCTCATCTGGAATTACACAGGAAAGACAGAATAGAATATTGGTGTTTATATAAGTATATCTAGAAAGTTCTTGAGAAGAGACAGGACATGTGAAAGAGTCTGTGAAATAACCTTTTATTTTTTAATGTGCTTTTCAATATTCACTATTTGCATGCATGGCTGATTTTCTAATACTGTTAATTGCTGAGCTTTTCATTGTAAATCACTCTTTTAGAGCTGTGTAGCTATGTAGGTGGATCCACCTTGTAGGTGAATAGACTCTGCTTTCTATATGCAAATAGGAGTATAAAACCTTTTCCCATATAGTCAGACAACCAAATAAACACTGCTGAGAATGTAATTACACAATATTGTGCCTGCAAGGAATCCACAAGGAAAGTCTAATTGGCCAGCAGGTGTTCTGAAGGTAACTGCTGATAAATATAGGAAATAGAAAAGGCCTCTTCCCTGAGGGAGTACAAGAGCAAGCCATAATGTGCTCAGAAAATCAGAAAGCTGTGTAATTCACATGCTTCCAACTGTGACCAAGCTTTTAGAAACATCTACACTGGTCATATGATGATATGTGTCCTACTGAACAGCAGTGTTTAATGGTTATCTGGCATACCTGTAAAGAAATCTCTGTAATGTCTTTTAATATCTTTATACATTACACGTCACCTTGTGCTTAGGAAATAAAAGGAATTTCAGATTAGGTGACCACAAGCCCTTTCTCTTGGCAAAGATGTGAGTTGCGTCACCAGTAAGGCATGGCTAAACTCTCTTTCACGTGGCTTTATCTTGGTACCTTTGAAAAAAGCAGCATTCCATCTGGCTCATCCCAGGCATTTATTACCTCCACAGGAGGTTTAGAAATTCAACTGAAAATGTAAACTGTAGAAAATTTTACATCCCCAATTTTAAACAAAATGCAGAATGAAATCAAAATCGTTTTTCTCAAATATATGTCAAAAGCAATTAATGAAAATCAACACTTGCCACACCAATCTACTAAATTCAGTAGTTGTTAATCTGCCAAGTGTTCAAGTCTAGTCCTTATGAAATATTTCAAAGAAGGTGAAACTTTCCAATGGAATGAATATTTCAGCAGTTTTTTGATATTCACTCTTTTCTTTTGCTCTAGTTATATCTATACATGAAACCCTAATTGCTACTACTCTGAAGAAATGGAAACTGTATTCTGAGCTCTTATGTTCCCTTATAAAACATGTATAATATATTCCCTCATAAAATAGCATTACAACAAATTCTGTTGATCAGGGAAGACATTGGATGGTCTTGTAAGGAGTGAGATGAAAAAATTTCCCCTTTTGTGATTCATTAAAATAGTCACCCTTATTTATCTCATCAGGTTGATTGAAAACCATGCACTTTTCCTTTTCTAAATTTTATCATTTTGCATTTGGATTTGATGCCAATGAGAAAGTTTACCATGCAAGTCTTAAAAGGAAAATAATATTTATGATATTTAAATTCTCATTTTCATGCATACTCACAGGCATACACTTTTCACACTTGAACATGTATAGCTTGAAGCAATTTCTGTGACAACTAAGAACACTTTATGTTTCTAATCACAAAATATTCATGTCCTATGAAACATTTTTGCCGATATTTCTAAAATTATGAATGTGAATTGCTTGACTATATAAACTTAAAATTTTGAACCTAGTGCTGAAGATAGAAATTTTAGAATTTTTACCTATTTTAAAATTCAAATGCAAACTCAGTAAGTTTGTACAAGTATGTAGTTACCTCAACTGAGTTCACATATTGAACAATTTCACAAACTCTACACAGTAATTTATTTGACTCATTAAGAGTTACTGCTGCTAAGTCACTTCAGTCGTGTCTGACTCTGTGCGACCCCATAGACGGCAGCCCACCAGGCTCCACCGTCCCTCGGATTCTCCAGGCAAGAACATTGGGGTGGGTTGCCATTTCCTTCTCCAATGTGTGAAAGTGAAAAGTGAAAGTGAAGTCGCTCAGTCGTGTCCGACTCTTCGCGACCCCATGGACTGCAGCCTACCAGGCTCCTCCATCCATGGGATTTTCTAGGCAAGAGTACTGGAGTGGGTTTCCATTGCCTTCTCCAAGAGTTAATTAAATATGAAAAGATTTCTAAATAAGTTTGAGCATACTAAGAAAAATTACTGAAAGTGGATTGTTCAGTTTTCTTAGCTTCATGTACATGGGTCCTGTCGTGAATACATAATTTAATAATAATCTACTTGTATGGGTAGCATTTAAATGTGAATTTAACTGAACCTGAACAAGAAGGTGAGGGAACCAAATTGTTTTTAAATGACTACAGCCAGAAGTATAATATGCTTATATATTGATATTTTAATAATATCTGCACCATGAACAGGATTTGAGGTCTCAAAGAAGAAAAAAGGCTCTAGAAATTTCTCACCAGTGGTATCAGTACAAGAGGCAGGCTGATGATCTCCTGAAATGCTTGGATGACATTGAAAAAAAATTAGCCAGCCTACCTGAACCCAGAGATGAAAGGAAAATAAAGGTAATGTTGTTTTAGAATGTCAATCTCAGATTTGTTGCTGCATTTTAATTTATTGAACTTAACCTGTATGGATCATGTTTCAAATGTTGATGTTGCTGTTTCTTCTATTAGTGCTCTCTCCAATTTGAGGTGTTTCTCTGTATTTTGTTTTGTTTTAGTAAATGTATTGTATTGTTTTTCAATTGACATAATGTTGAATGAATAAAATGTTTTATTCTTAGACATTGTGAAATGAATTAAGAAATGTTATATGTTTTCTGGTAAAATTGTAATTGACTCTGTGTATCTTTGTTCCAGATGAACAAATGACTTATCGGTATATGGACGACTTCTATCTCATGTTAGCACATTCATTTCATCAGAGCATCTTCTCACATCAGTGTCAAATCTCTATAGATTTATCTGTTGCATATTGTCTGAAGATGTTTTTTTCTGTTATTTTGCACTTTTTATTTTGCTTCATTCTCTGTTGAGTTCCTCAAAACTTTAAAAAGGAAATAAATTACTTATTCAGTTACCCACTAAATTATATTCTATCTGGATGGTCCCTATTAATAATGAGTAATCACTTCAATTTGGGTCAACCCCAAAAACACTAGAGGAATTGACAAGAAAGAAATCTGTTAGATCAATTTCAATATTTTCTCAATTAGAATATCTGAAACTGAGCATTCAAAGAATAACTGAAATAATATTTGGATCCTTGGGTAAAGATGACAGTATTGGCTTCCATACTTGTAAATTATGAAAAGTGAAAATAAAATGACAACAACCTTTGAAATTTCTGGGACAGGTATGTGCTGGGATAGGTTGATTCATGTGGTTAGCTAACTGCCCTGGGCCCTGTATTGGTTTTGCTCAATAGGAAATTGATCGTGAGTTGCAGAAGAAGAAAGAGGAGCTGAATGCAGTGCATAGGCAAGCTGAGGGCTTGTCTGAGGATGGGGCAGCAATGGCAGTGGAGCCAACTCAGATCCAGCTCAGCAAGCGCTGGCGGGAAATTGAGAGCAAATTTGCTCAGTTTCGAAGACTCAACTTTGCACAAATTGTGAGTTGTTACTGGCAAACCTATATGTGTTTGCAACTACTACTCTAGTAACAGAGGCCTACTAACCAAAAGAAAAAAAAAAAATCTGGGTGCAATTTCAAAGTTCTAATCTGCAATCTGAAAGTGGGTAGTTTCTCCTACCTTTGGGCTTCCCTAACTCTAGTGGTTAGTTTTTCAGATTAAAAACGCAATCGTAATCTATTAATAGAGCATCGGAAATAGTGCCCTCATCAAAAATGAGAAATACATCTTAATTTCTTTTGCCACATCATTTTTTCATAACATTGGCAGTGTGAATTTGTCAATTTACCATACATTTACTTTATTTCAGCATCTAATCCAAAAATATGTATTGCTTTCCTGAGACCATCCCATGCTAATTTTACTTTCTTAATGTATACATAGTAAATAATAAATCTTTTGTGAAAGAACTTATATCAACTTGTCAAGGACTTCTTATCTCATTGACTTAAACATTATAGTTTAGTCCTCATACCTGGCTTATCTACTTGATGGGTTAAGTTTATAGAATGATTGTATGCCTAGTGAGATCATTAATAATTGATAGCAGGTTGAAAAATATAAAATATTGTTACTACTGAAATATCATAGGCCAAGAGGTGAAGAAACCACTGTTCTCTTTCAAACAACTATGTAGAAATTTTATGATTCTGTCTTTAAAAATACAAGTCACAATCATAAGCTTGGTCTTTTTAGAACTAGAGTATAAACCATAGGGATTTTCTAGCAGATACATTTTTGTTCCTATTCTGAGAGATTGTAAAGTGAAGTGAAATAATCACCACTCTGTTATTATGCAAATACAGTGCTCCTCACAAAACCAGGGTGTGAATGTCTGCAAAATGAGGCTTTATAATTATGTTAGGTTAACTTACATGAAACCGATAGATATTCAACCCTCTTTGACCTAGCTGATGACAGTTTTATTTGTTTCAACTCCTAGATGAGACTTACTTGGGTATTTCTTCTGTGATATTGTTGATTCCATTTAATGTGGGCTAAATGATTGAATATGTATTAGACAATTAACATAACTGTTTTCTAAGCATATAATTTTGTTAATGTTGCTTATTAACTCAGTGAAAAATACTCCATATTATCATTACTTCTTTTAAATGCATTAGAAAATCCTTTCATACAGTGTTTTCTGAGAACTCCAAGTACTTTAATATTTAATAGCAGCTGAATATTCTGAGAAATTGGAAGTAGTAAATGAGGTATGTTTAAACTGTAATATATTGCATTTGAAGTCCAATTCTAGCTGATTGAAAGTTTTAGCATATTATCTTTTGTATTAGATATTATGAATGTAATATGTCATAAATCACTCAAGCTTACACTAACAGAAAGCTTGTGCTAGTGGATGCAAAATGAATTGAAAGATTAAGGCAACCATAAAGAAAATTTAAGTAAAATATTTTTGCCTCCATTTAATAAATCATTTAAGTCCTTTGCTTTGAATTATCTTACTACTCACTATTTTCTCCAATTCCATTTCCCCCATGTCTTGACACAACCTATTTGGCAGGGTTAATTTTTTTTTACAACTTTGTCAATGTAAGTTATGAACACTTTATAGTTAAATAGACACAGGATCAAAAATCTCCGTAAACTACTCACTTAAAATACCATTGTGTACCTGCACATAATAGGCTCTCAACAAATATTTGTAAAACGTAATAAAGATTGCTGAAGTAAAATAAGGATAAGTGAACCAGTATAAAACTTTTGAAATAAATTATCATAAAATATATTTTCTTCAGAAACCATTTCTTCTTGATTTTTATATCTGAAAGATCTCAAAATACAGATGATGCATGGCTTGGGGAAAAATTTGTATGTTAACTTAATTTTTCATGATAAAACAACTAAGAACAATATACATGAAGAATAATCAATTTAATATTACAATTATATTTAGCCTTGGATTTTTATTAGATATGAAATTTGATAGATTGATAGATCAAAGATGTATATAGTCCACTGATTACTAATACATGTTAAAAAAAACTTATTTCACATATCCACTGGTTTAGAGTCATCTTTCCCAATTAGTCTATAGTGAGGACGTTTGAGACAGCCACAAGCAAACATCTTAACTTAAGAGTTACGTTTGGGATAATCTTACCATGGCCCTGATGTAGCACAAGTAGTCAGAGCTTCCAAATTTCTTTGCTCCCCTTGCATTTCCCTTTTCTATTTCTATCATTATTTTGTCTTCTCAAATGTCCCTTTCCATTATTTCTCTGTATGAATTCGAGATTTTTATGGATTTTCAGTTAGTCTTTCATATCTTAGAAGTAGCAATTCAAGATTTTAGGCAGTACTATGAAGTGCTTGATATTTGAGAACTGAATTTAAAATGAGAAATTAATTGTATTCATTTCAGGGATAAAGACTCAGAAATAAACTAAGCAGTGTAAAATTAGGTACTTCAGGGACTAGGTCCAGGTCAGAGTTACCATATGACCATAGTAAAGCTCAGAAAATCCCTGGTACTTGGGTCTCAGGGAGCCATGAGGCAGCCCCGGGCCAGGCAAGAGTGCAGACCAAAGCCAAGAAGAGAGTATCTACAAATGATATTCCTTAGGATAATCCTGGAGACCATAAAGAAGGGAAAACAGACAGAGAAAGTGAGTAAGATTCTCTCCAGGTACTGAGCATGTTGAAGCTCCTGCCCTAGTTAGGATTACACAGCATTTCTAATATGGTTCCTGTTGACTTACAGACCTGGCTGTTCACTGAAGACCAAACAACGACTGTAAACTGAACATGAGGAATGTTTTCTGTAAGATATTTTATAACAACAGTGGTCTAGTAAAATAGACCACTCCCTGGGGTGAATGGCCCTGTGAATCCCATTGATTCCATCGGCTGGCTGTATGATCACCAGTCTCTTCCAGCTTGGTTTCTTGCATTTCTACCATGGGGATGAGGATGTTTGTGATAATGAAATATGGTAGTATTTGTAAAATACCTGCTACATTATGGAGGTTAACTGAGGTTAAGTGAATCAATATTTTTTTTTCTTCTTCTTCTTCCTGTATATGTTAACATTGGAATGAGGATCAATCCAAGATGAAGATATAACAATTATAAATATTTATGCACCCAACATAGGAGCACCGCAATATGTAAGACAATTACTAACAAGTATGAAAGGGGAAATTAACAATAATGCAATAATAGTGGGAGGTTTTAATACCCCACTTACATCTATGGATAGATCAACTAAACAGAAAATTAACAAGGAAACACAAACTTTAAATGATACAATAGACCAGTTAGACCTAATAGATATCTATAGGACATTTCACCCCAAAACAATGAATTTTACCTTTTTCTCAAGCGCACACGGAACCTTTTCCAGGATAGATCACATCCTGGGCCATAAATCTAGCCTTGGTAAATTCAAAAAAAGTTGAAATCATTCCATGCATCTTTTCTGACCACAATGCAGTAAGATTAGATCTCAATTACAAGAGAAAAACTATTAAAAATGCCAACATATGGAGGCTGAACAACACGCTGCTGAATAATGAACAAATCATAGAAGAAATCAAAAGAGAAATCAAAATATGCATAGAAACGAATGAAAATGAAAACACAACAACCCAAAACCTCTGGGACACTGTAAAAGCAGTGCTAAGGGGGAAGTTCATAGCAATACAGGCACACATCAAGAAACAAGAAAAAAGTCAACTAAATAACCTAACTCTACATCTAAAGCAACTAGAAAAGGAAGAAATGAAGAACCCCAGGGTCAGTAGAAGGAAAGAAATTGTAAAAATTAGGGCAGAGATAAATGCAAAAGGAATGAGACACATTTTAAAATGTATAGTATGTTTGTGAATCATTAAGAGGATTGGGATGAGTAGGTCCCATAGGTTTAAAATGTTATTAACAAGAGATAGATCTATTTTGTTCAGTGTAAATTAAAAATTAGATTTCCTAGTTCTTGGCAAGTAGTTTTGTCTAGAGTTACATAGTATTTGTGGGAAATTTCATGCAAAGCTGGTGATTCTGCCAGTGAAGGCATAATTTTCCATAAACTTGGCAATAGAGCATTAGCTAAATTATTTTCTATAGAAAGGTAAAGAAAGAGGAAGAAAAAACATAAAGGCATTTAAAATCTAATAGAAAACTATGCATAATTTTATCAAGGTTAATTTTAATATTTGACAGTTAACCTCAGAGATCCCAAGAAAATCCAACCATAAAATTCCACAATGAGGATATGCAACAACCCTTATGTGAAACTCCTTAGCAAAATAAACTCACAGGTTAAAATTAAAATGGATATGAAAAAATGCTTTCTGTAAGTGATGTTCACATGCCAAAATTAAAAGGAGTATGCACACCTGAAGAAATTAGAGATAAGAAGACAGTAAAAGACATGAAAATGTATTTTAATGTTCAAAAAGATTTAGAAAATAAAGATGGAATGGAATTCTTATAATAATAACAAGCCATTTTGAAAAGTGAATAGGAAACTGATAACATAGAATCTAGAAATTGACATGTAATTATTGAAATAATAACTCAACTTTTTAAATGGTGGATTCATTATAAAAGAAAAGGAATATATTAATTGAAAGATGCTGAGGAAATTTTTGCTTTGCTGAAAATACCAGAAGATGGAGAGGATAGAATAAAAAACTCAAACATATGCCTGAAAAGAGTTCCAGATTGATAAAGTGGAGAGCCAGGGGAAGAGACATTATTTTATATAAATGACTGACATTTAACAAGATTGAATAAATCTCAATTTACATGAGACCTCAAATTGAATAAAGCTCAGTTTGCATGAGTCCTCAAACTGAATGAATCTCAACCAGTTTGTAATAAATAAAAACAAGTTCACAACCAGCAAAGTCTGAGTGAAACCCAGAACATCAATGATCAGGAAGGTCACCATAAAAGCTACTAAGGACCAAAAGCAGAAAGCTCCATAGGCTGGCCAACTTGTCCTCAATAATAGATGTTAGAAGACACTGGGATAATACTGTCAATGTTCAAGGTGAATGTGCAAAAGAATCCTGTAATCAGTGATTCAAGAATGAAGACAAACTATTTTCATATATACAAACACTATATTTTCAGATAAACGAACACTAAGTTTATAACCTATAGATTCTCACTGAAAAAATTACTAAACAACAGGCTAGTGTAAAACAGAAAATAGAGCCACAGAGAAGGAGCAAGCTATATAAAGGTATATAACATTAGTTTATATGTATAAAAAACAAACTTAAATCTTGTAATTAGCCACTAAAATTGTGGCAATTGCTGCAAAGGAAAACATAGAGTTCTATGAGAATATAAAAGTGATTTGATCTCACAATAAGGAAAATACAATAAATAAAAGGTTATTTCTAGATGGTAGCAGCAAATATAAGGTTTGTGCCTACTGTGTTCAATATGAATTATTGCCAGCTATCATGTTTATAGGGGAAAAAAATGTGTTAAACCTTTGGAATAGGCATATTTGCATGACCTGTCTCAGGAAGAGGAGAAAAATTTTTAGAAAATATAGAATATAAAAATACATCTTATTGGAAGAAGGAAAAGAAATGTCCCTTTTCTAAATATGACAACCCCCATTTGCTCTGGATATCCTATGGCTTCAAAGACTAAGTAAATAATACTGATATTCAACAATTTATCAGGAGGGGGAACTTATGTAAACCCGGGGCAAATTCATATCAATGTATGGCAAAACCAACCAATATAATATTGTAAAATAATTTGCCTCCAATAAAAAATAATTACCAAAAAAAAAAAAAAAAAAACGATTTACCTCTGACAACTTCTTATTCAGCTTTTATTTTAGAACCCTAACAGGTATTTCACACATAAAATAGCCAAGTCAAGAATAATTAATTTTCGCTTATATATAAATGGCTCCTTCCAAACTCTGCAGCTGTTAGTAAACTGCCCTTTCACTTAGGTCCAAAACCTAAATATCATCCATGATTCCTCCTTACTTTTATATTATCCATGGAATTCACTTCAAATTCTGTTGGCTCTACCTGAAAATAACATCTTTAATTGGACCACTCCTCAGCACCTTTATTGTAGGAACCCTTGACAACACTGTATTCTCTCTCATCTCAATTACTTCAACGGCCGCTAGTCCTTATTTCCCATGTTTACCTACCTACATTATAGTCCCCTTGGTGAAATCAGAGAATTCCTAAAAGTATATGTGGGATTCTGTCAAGCCTCTGCTGCTTATTAAACTTCTAATGAAATTTTATGAGCTTCTGCATAGCTTGGTCTCTGTCTACCATTTCTATTACTCCAACTTTATCTCCCTTTTGGCATTCTCCTAATACAGAGGCTTTAAAGTTTCTCCTCTTTACTTAAGCACACAGCATCATTTATATCTCAGGACCTTTGTACATACTGTCTCTTTATGGAATGTTTTTCAAGTAGACTTTTATATAGATACTAAAACTTAGCCATCCTTTCATTTACAAGCTGAAATTAGCGGCTTCCCTGGTTGCTCAGATGGTAAAGTCTACCTGCAATGAATGCAGGAGACCTGGGTTCGATCATCCCTGGATCCCGAAGGAATATTCCCTGGAGAAGCCAATAATCTTGCCTGGAGAATTCCATGGACAGAGGAGCCTGGCAGGCTACAGAACAATTAGAACTTTGTAGAATTTAGACAGGCAATACTTAATAGGTTTTTTTTTCTATTGTAAAAATATTATATACTCATGGTAATTATACATGCCAACTGTGAGTGTAAGATAACTGTTCAGAACAGCAAATTTTAGTACAGTTACTTCTGGAAGTGCATATACTGAGAAAAGACAAAGTTCTCGAAACTTAACACTGAGGAGGTAAAGACTGAATATTAGGTTGAGGATAACAATGTATTGCAAAGGATAGCTTTTACTACATCAGAGGAAATTGTAGTAAGGAATTTAAACTTAAAAGCACACATTGCCAAAATACACAACTTCTTGAAAAGCTGATAGAAATTTGTCAGTATATTTATTTAAATGTTTCAAGAAATGTGTCATACAAGTTAGTCCTAAAGTGAATACTTTGTAAAATGGGAATATTTACAGTATAAACATTCATCAACTAATTTTTAAAAATTGTTTGAATTTGAATGGAACTTTCTAGTTACAAAATATGTTCACATATATCTTGTTCACTACCCCCAATAACTCTCTCAAGTAAGTATTATTTTAATTGTCATTTTACAGAAAGGAAACATAATTTAAATAAAGTCAAGGAAATTGGCCAGGGGTGCATGAGCGAATTGGAAGACACCTAACTTGAACTCAGTGCTTCCCAAGATATGGTGGGAGTTATTCAAAGGAAAGAAAAAAAAATCTAGTGTCCAAATAAGTTTGAGAAACACTGGATTAAGCAAAGTTTCCTTAGTCTAGAAGCTTCCAGGGCTTTTGATATGTAAATGTGATTATGAATTTCTGTGAGAGGAATAGATTCTGCAGACTTTCACATCTGGATAGTTGTAGTACAAAGAAGGGAATTTCATTTCAGTTTTAAGATAGGATTCTGTTTGAGTGATTATGAAGAACTAATGTTCTTCGGGGGAAAAATGGAAAAAAAACATCACTTTATCATTATGGTTTTGTTGTTTTGGATTTTCTTAAAATGAAGCAGAGATGTACAAAAAAGTAATCACAGAACTGATTGCCGTCACCTTATGTCTGAACCTAGATTTGATTCAGCACTATTTTTTTGTACATTTGCTTCTTATCACATAATGATAACCATTTAATGATGAGACTAAAAGAGGAAACATACTTTTTGCATAATTGCTACATAGATGTTTTTCTTTGCCTTTAAATCGCAGCAAAGATAGTCAGCTGCCAATGCAATATCCTTGGGAATATTGGTAATATAAATAATTTTCGTATTTAGAGACAGAGTACTCTTTAGTAAACAGAGTTGTGAGTATAAAAGATGAATAATGGTTGCTAAGGGAAGTGGACCAGGAGGTCGCTGCTTATAAAATTTTCCTCTTCTGAGCTGCAAATTTTTAATTAACATCACATGAGTTAAGAAAAAATAGATCAATCAAGATTCTATGTTTCTCTAGACTATTATGATCATAATAGTTATTGCCATTTCTATAATAATTTTTTTCTGGTCTTTAGTTTATGTAAGACAATCAGCTTAATGGTCGTTTAGTAAATAGAGTATGTTAAGCTAGATTCAATTTCCAGGAAGATGGCAGACTGATTGATTCCCTCACCTCTCATTTCAAATGTATGAAAATTCTGGATAAAATTCAATTTGAAAGCAATTTAAACACATAACTGAGCTCAAAATATGTGATGGAACCTCTATTCTACCTAGTTGTCATTGTATGCATCATCTCATGTGTTACTGAGCCTGGACTGAGGGCCTGGGTTTCGAGAAAGGTTTAAAGGCATTTAGTAGAAAACGTATAGCCTTATGCAATATCTACTAGAGACGTAAATGAAAACCCTGCCTAAATTTTGAATCTTCAAGGGCTTCCTTTGACAAGTAAAGGGGAAATAGACAAATACGACTCTCAAGGCCAATTCATCTGGTGAGGACTCTTAACTGGAGGAAGAAAATCTGAGAAAGTGAATACTGAGTGTGGGGATCTGAATTTATACACTAACCACAAGCCTCTAAACTCCTCAACTGAGAAATTAACATGAAATTTTCTCCTGGCTGTTGAAATCCTTAGAGTCTTTTCACATAGTCATACAATAAATCACTCTTTGGGGAGAACCCCACAGAGACATGGACACTGAAGATGGCTTCACAACAGACTATCAGAACTCACATGAAGACATAATATATTGTGACATCGAGTCATCTCACATAATCAAGAGAATGAATACTTCATGAACTTAATAGAAAACTATTGCATGCTCTTAAGTAAATATGTTGAAAATAAAATAGAGATCGAGGAACAAAATAAACATTTATGAAAACACCTCCAGAGTTACTTATGCTAATAACACATTGAATAAAACTTCTAGAAACCAAAAGTTAATCGTTGAAATAAAAAATAGCAATTATGTATTTTAAACACCTTATTAAACAAACATGAAGGTAAAATTAGTCATTATGGTAAAATTATACCACATGAAGATTGAAAACATGAAAATGATTGAGGGAATAGAATAAGCTTTATGTCTAATTACAAAAAGCAATGTCAGAGAATATGTGGGAGACAATAGTTTAGGAAAAATGGCTAAAATTTCCAGATCTTAAGACATGAAACCACAAATTGAATAACTACATTGGTGCCCCAACCAGAATAAATCTATGGAAGCATAGAGAATATAAAATACCTTTAAAAAGAGACAGGGTACATACATACGTGATCAGTAATGGCTTATTTAATTGAAGATTCTTATGATCAGTAAAAAAAAAAACAATCTTCAAATTACTATTGTATTACTGTTGTAAAATAAACACTGGGCTACTGTTTATAATGTAGATTCCACTCATGTTAGAAGAACTGATACTGTATAATACCGCTTATGCTTGGAAAAAGAAGATTTAAGATTTTATTCTGTACCTCTCATTACCTATACAACTTGGAATGAATATTGGAGCCTCAGGATGAAGTTAATAGCTGCTTTCTTACAGAATTAAGAGAGATAATCAACCACCAAAAATGTTGAAGCTCTAAAATATTTGTATTAATGTCACTAGTTTTATGGACAGTATGCACAAGTGTTGGTGTCCAGATTTCATACAGCTAGGTGTCCTGACAAACCAAAAGGCAAAATGTAAGTTGCTCTGAATTGGTAGTGTGCCATGTACCTAACAGGAGCAAGTACAAATGCATTCTAATTTGATACATTACGGTGGTGCTGGAGAAGACTCTTGAGAGTCCCTTGTACTGCAAGGAGATCCAACCAGTCCATTCTACAGGAGATCAATCCTGGGCGTTCATTGGAAGGACTGATGCTAAAGCTGAAACTGCAATACTTTGGCCACCTCATGCGACAAGTTGACTCACTGGAAAAGACTCTGATGCTGGGAGGGATTGGGGGCGGGAGGAGACAGGGACGATAGAGAATGAGATGAGTGGATGGCATCACCGACTCGATGGACATGAGTTTGAGTGAACTCCGGGAGTTGGTGATGGACAGATGAGCCTGTTTTCAGGGTAGGAATAGAGATGCAGACTTAGAGAATGGACATGAGGACACATAGGGGGAAGAAGAGGGTGAGACCAATTGGGAGAGTAGGACTGACATATATAGAGTATTCTGTACAAAACAGTGGGAAGCTGCTATGTAGCATATGGAGCTCAACTCAGTGGTCTCTGTTGACCTAGAGGGGCAGGATTAGGGCAGTGGGGTGGGAGGAGATTAAAAAGGGAGGGGATATATGTATTCATGTTGCTGATTCACTTCATTGTATAGGAGAAGCTAACACAAACACTGTAAAGCAATTATACTCCAATAAAGAATCATTCCATTGGGAAAAGTAAGTGGGAAAATTAAATATGACTGTATGTTACATAGTGAAACTGATAAATTCCAAAGCCAAGGAGAGAACTTTAAAGGCAGTAGAATAGATAGATTACCTATTTAGTAATGCCACATGTAATGACAGCTGATTTTAGATCAATTATAAAAGCAGGAAGGTGATAGAATGATGTCTTTAAAAATGATGAATGAAAAACCTAGAATTGTATACTCATAGGAACTTTTTCTTTTGAGAGTAACATTGAAATAAAGATCTTTTCAGATAAACAAAAGCTGAGAGATAGCCAATGGGAGAGTCTTACAGAAGTGTCCTCAGGTTTTTTCTTTTTCTTTTTTTGATTTTAGAATTAGCCACTGTTAATGGCAAGCCACTCCAGTACTCCTGCCTAGAAAATCCCATGGATGGAGGAGCCTGGTAGGCTGCAGTCCATGGGGTCGCTAAGGGTCAGACACGACTGAGCGACTTCACTTCCACTTTTCACTTTCACACATTGAAGAAGGAAATGGCAACCCACTCCAGTGTTCTTGCCTGGAGAATCCCAGGGACAGGGGAGCCTGGTGGGCTTCCGTCTATGGGGTCACACAGAGTCGGACACGACTGAAGTGACTTAGCAGCAGCTAGCAGTAGCAGCAGCAATGTTTATTCTTTGCATTGATTGGTGAGGAAGGCTTTCTTATCTCTCCTTGCTATTCTTTGGAAATCTGCATTCAGATGCTTATACCTTTCCTTTTCTCCTTTGCTTTTTGCTTCTCTTCCTTTCACAGCTATTTGTAAGGCCTCCCCAGGCAGCCATTTTGCTTTTCTGCATTTCTTTTCCATGGGGATGGTCTTGTTCCTTGTCTCCTGTACAGTGTCACGAACCTCCGTCCATAGTTCATCAGGCACTCTATCAGATCTAGTCCCTTAAATCTATTTCTCACTTCCACTGTATAATCATAAGGGATTTGATTTAGGTCATACCTGAATGGTCTAGTGGTTTTCCCTACTTTCTTCAGTTTAAGTCTGAATTTGGCAATAAGGAGGGGACGCATTTTGGGGATGTTGGAGTCGCTGTTGGCTCTTGGTGGCCTGGTGCTGCTTCGAGACTCCATGGAGTGGGAAGGGTGTAGTCTCCTGAAGGCACTTGTCAAGAAATCTGAGTTGTGTGGGGAGCAAGTCCACGTCCTGGGCTGTGAAGTGAGCGAAGAAGAGTTTCGTGAAGGTTTTGACTCCAGTATCAACAGTCGGCTGGTTTACCATGATCTCTTTAGAGACCCTCTCAGCTGGTCAAAACCTGGGAAAGTCCTTCCTGGTGGGCCCCTGGAAGCCTTGAAGGTCCTGGACAAGAGGACAGGTTCTGGCCCTGTCACCATTGCTCTTGATTCTCTCAGCTGGTTGCTGCATCACCTTCCCTGCCCCACACTCTGCCGGACCCTGCATGCTCTGAGCCGTCAGGACTCCTGCCCTGGTGACAACCCCCCAGGTGAGCAGGTACATGTGCTGGGCCTGCTGCATGAAGAGCTTCATGGCCTAGGCCCTTTGGGAACATTGAGCAGCCTTGCTCAGACCGAGGTGACCCTGAGTGGAACAATGGGCCAGGCATCAGCTCACATCCTCTATCGGAGGCCGAGACAGCGCCCCACCCACCAGACTCAGTGGTTCGCCATCCTTCCTGACTTCAGCTTGAAGCTCCAAGCAGAGCCGCTGCTGGAATCCCAGCCCCACTCAGATCCTCATACTCCCTCGGTGGACCCCACTACTCATTTGACTTTTAACCTTCATCTGTCCAAGAAGGAGAGAGAAGCCAAAGATAACCTGACTCTACCCTTCCAGTTCAGCTTGGAAAAACAGCAGGCTCTACTGTGCCCTGGGCTGGGCCAGGCTACCAGCCACATCTTCTATGAGCCAGATGCTTATGATGACCTGGATCAAGAAGACCCAGACGATGACCTAGATGTTTGACTGTCTAGGAGGTTTGACTAGCCTGCAGTTGGAAGGGAAGAAGAAGACTCTGGGCCTGTAACCATCCTTCAATTGTGTGTGTTGGCCTTAGCCTGTCTGCTCCACCTTTGTTCCCTGTTTCTATGGAGGCCCTGCTCTGTGACCCATGAGCCAGGGAGCAGCTTCCAGTGAGAAGAAAGTGGGCTGGAGGAATAAGAGAAAGTGACAGCATAGGAACACCACCTCCCCCCAAGCCTAATAAAATCTTTCATTTTTTTATTAAATGAAAAAAAAATAAGGAGTTCATGATCTGAGCCACAGTCAGCTCCCGGTCTTGTTTTTGCTAACTGTATAGAGCTTCTCCATCTTTGGCTGCAAAGAATATAATCAATCTCATTTCGGTGTTGACCATCTGGTGATGTCCATGTGTAGAGTCTTCTCTTGTGTTGTTGGAAGAGGGTGTTTGCTGTGACCAGTGCGTTCTCTTGGCAAAACTCTATTAGCCTTTGCCCTGCTTCATTCCGTATTCCAAGGCCAAGTGTGCCTGTTACTCCAGGTGTTTCTTGATTTCCTACTTTTGCATTGCAGTCCCCTATAATGAAAGGACATTTTTTTGGGTGTTAGTTCTAAAAGGTCTTGTAGGTCTTCATAGAACCATTCAACTCCAGCTTCTTGAGCCAAAGGCTTCTAAGAAAGCCCTCCTCAGTGATCAATGCAAAGAAATAGTAAAGAACAGAATAAGAAAGACTAGAGATCTCTTCAAGAAAATTAGAGATACCAAGGGAACATTTCATGCAAAGATGCGCTCAATAAAGGGCAGAAATGGTATGGACCTAACAGAAGCAGAAGATATTAAGAAGTGGTGGCAAGAATACACAGAAGAACTATACAAAAAAGATCTTCATGACCCAGATAATCACGATGGTGTGATCACTCACCTAGAGCCAGACATCTTGGAATGTGAAGTTAAGTGGGACTTAGAAAGCATCACTATGAACAAAGCTAGTGGAGGTGATGAAATTCCAGTTGAGCTATTTCAATCCTGAAAGATAATGCTGTGAAAGTGCTGCACTCAATATGCCAGCAAATTTGGAAAACTCAGCAGTGGCCATAGGACTGGAAAAGGTCAGTTTTCATTTCAATCCCAAAGACAGGCAATGCCCAAAAATGCTCAGACTACTGCACAATTGCACTCATCTCACACGCTAGTAAAGTCATGCTCAAAATTCTCCAAGCCAGGCTTCAGCAATATGTGAATCATGAACTTCCAGATGTTCAAGCAGGTTTTAGAAAAGGCAGAGGAACTAGAGATCAAATTGCCAACATCTGCTGGATCATGGAAAAAGCAAGAGAGTTATGGAAAAACCTCTATTTCTACTTTATTGACTATGCCAAAGCCTTTGACTGTGTGGATCACAATAAACTCTGGAACATTCTGAAAGAGATGGGAATACCAGACCACTTGACCTGCCTCTTGAGAAACCTGTATGCAGGTCAGGAAGCAACAGTTAGAGCTGGACATGGAACAACAGACTGGTTCCAAATAGGAAAAGGAGTATGTCAAGGTTGTATATTGTCACCCTGCTTATTTAACTTATATGCAGAGTACATCATGAGGAACACTGGGCTGGAAGAAGCACAAGCTGGAATCAAGATTGCCGGGAGAAATATCAATAACCTCGGATATGCAGATGACACCACCCTTATGGCAGAAAGTGAAAAAAAAAAAAAGCCTCTCGGTGAAAGTGAAAGAGGAGAGTGAAAAAGTTGGCTTAAAGCTCAATATTCAGAAAACTTAAGATCATGGCATCTGGTCCCATCCCTTCATGGGAAATAGACAGGGAAACAGTGTCAGACTTTATTGTTGGGGGCTCCAAAATCACTGCAGATGCTGATTGCAGCCATGAAATTAGAAGACGCTTACTCCTTGGAAGGAAAGTTTTGACCAACCTAGATAGCATATTAAAAAGCAGAGACATTACTTTGCCAACAAAGATCCGTCTAGTCAAGGCTATGGTTTTTCCCGTGGTCATGTATGGATGTGAGAGTTGGACTGTGAAGAAGGCTGATCGCCGAAGAATTGATGCTTTTGAACTGTGGTGCTGGAGAAGACTCTTGAGAGTCCCTTGGACTGCAAGGAGATCCAACCAGTCCATTCTAAAGGAGATCAATCCTGGGTGTTCATTGGAAGGACTGATTATAAAGCTGAAACTCCAGTACTTTGGCCACCTCATGCGAAGAGTTGACTCACTGGATAAGACTCTGATGCTCGGAGGGATTGGGGGTGGGAGGAGAAGGGGACGACAGAGAATGAGATGGCTGGATTGCCTCACCTAGTTGATGGAAGTGAGTTTGAGTGAACTCCAGGAGTTGGTGATGGATAGGGAAGCCTGGCGTGCTGTGATTCATGGGGTCGGGGAGAGTCGGACACAACTGAGCGACTGAACTGACCTGTACTGAACTGAATATTTTTTCAGTTATCAATCTATGCATCAACCTGAAATAATTTTATGTCCTGAATTTTCACTAGACATTTTATGTCTTTCCTATGTTACTAAAAAGAAATTATGGAAACATTTTTAAAGCCTATATAATAGTCCACAGCATGTATGCACCTCAGGGTTGATTTTTAACTGGAAAGGAAATGACCCTAGATGGATGATTCATGATGCAAGGAAGACTGATGAGCAAGGAAAACTTCAAACCAATATAAAAACCTGAAGAAATAGTTGCTGTATATAAAACTGTCTAAAGTGCAGAATTGGACTAAAATACTGGACATCAGTGACACAAAGTATGGAAGGAAATTGCTTGTTTACCTCCTACTTTTCAGGATGTCCTTTCTCTTCTGTAATGTTGAATTATCTCAGTGCTCAATCTTTGGATATTTTCCATCTATATTCCCTTGTGTTGCTTTTATTCATCCAATCCCATGACTTTAGTGCAAGGTTTTAATTTCATGACCACATTTGGTGGCTCAGAGGTTAAAGCGTCTGCCTGAAATGTAGGAGACCTGGGTTTGATCCCTGGGTCGGGAAGATCCCCTGGAGAAGGAAATGGTAACCCACTCCAGTACTCTTGCTTGGAAAATCCCATGGAGGGAGGAGACTGGTGGGCTACAGTCCATGGGGTCGCAAAGAGTCAGACACGACTGAGAGACTTCACTTCACTTTTTATAAACAGACCACTCTTTTCCCCTGATCTGTAGTGGCAACATAACCCTTTCAAAGTTTTCGGTAAAACAAAATCTAACTTTGCTTTCCTTTACCTATTTTCAACACAATAAACAGAGATATCACTTAATATAAATCAGGTGAGCTTTTTCTGATGAAAAGTCCTGACGGATTCTCATCTATTTTAGTGTAAAATCTAAAATCTTTACATTGGTTTTACTGGGTTGATGATCTTGCCCCTATTAGCTCTCCAGAGTTATCTCTTAGCATTTGACCTCTATTCCTATGCTCAACCTACATTAACCTCTTCACTCTTTCTTGAACATACCGGCATACCAGCTTTGCACTGTGTGTTCCCTAAGCCTAAGACTCTGATCCCCCAGATATCTATACGGCCCCCTCCCTCTGCCTTCAAGTCTTTGCTCAAAAGTGTTCTCAGTGATGCATTTCATCGACCCCTTCCCCGTTGACTATTCTCTGTAAAATGTACCACCAGGAAAGTTAGGAGCTCCAAAAATGAAGGAATTTACCTTTTTTTTTTTTTTTTTGCTTCTTTGTCTCAGAACCAAAAGTAGTGACTAGCCAGGGGCGGTGGAGGGGGGAGGAGGTGGGGTGGGGTGGGTGGGTGATAGGTTCAAGAGAGAGGGGGTATATGTATACTTTTAGCTGATTCACATTGTTGTACAACAGAAACTAACTCAACATTGTAAAGCAATTATCCTCCAGTTTAAAAATAAATTCCCCAAAAATGTAATGACTAGCAAGTGGTTCAGTTCAGTTCAGTTCAGTCGCTCAGTCGTGTCCGACTCTCCGCGACCCCATGAATCACAGCACGCCAGGCCTCCCTGTCCATCACCAACTCCTGGAGTTCACTCAAACTCATGTCCACAGAGTCGGTGATGCCATCCAGCCATCTCATTCTCTGTCGTCCCCTTCTCCTCCCGCCCCCAACCCTTCCTAGCCTGAGAGTCTTTTCCACTGAGTTAACTCGTCGCATGAGGTGGCCAAAGTATTGCAGTTTCAGCTTTAGCATCAGTCCTTCCAATGAACACCCAGGATTGATCTCCTTTAGAATGGACTGGTTGGATCTCCTTGTTACATAATATATATTTGTTGAATGAATGAACGCTTTATTGATGAATAAAATCATTGTAAGGTCTTCTTAATGCTCAGAAAGAGACCATGCAAAATTCATTGTGCATGTTAATAATTTTAGAGTAACCATTTACCTGATAAAAATAGAGTATAAAATTTTTGAAATAGAGAAAAAGAAATTAATGTATAAGCTATCAAAATAATCCAAACAAGAAACTGAGGCTTAAGAACACTAGTAGAATTGACCAAGGAAAGTAAGCACATTAACATAGGACTTTGTTTTTTCTAGCTCTCTCCAGGCCAAGGCCATACTATATATGAAATAAGATGTCAGTTACAAGTTAATATTCTCATAAGTTTAAACAAATTCACTATTCTGTGACTAAGATTTATATAAAATAGTACCTCAGAAATATTACCTCAAGTGATAGACTTTAAATAACACAATAAATTAAAAATATTAATATAAATGTTTTAAGCTAGACTCATGGCTTATATTAATATGCACACTTATTGCATAGCTAGGTTATAACTATGGTAGGTACATAATTTTATATGCTATTCATCTTCTAAATTAGAGTTTCAGTAAAGTACTATAATCACAATTCAATTTGGTGTCAAATATATACATAAACTTTAAAATAACATTCCCTTTCTTATAGTAATATACCATATCAAATTTTTCTATTAAGTGGAAATTTAGCACAGTCTTCAGGAGATATTATTGATGGTAAATATCTTAATAATGATAGATTTTCCATAAATGTTAAATATAAAATTGAGTCTGATGATTTACTGGTATGTGTAGCTTTATTATGTTATTTTATTAGAAAATTATAATAAATATACCTCATTTTATACCTTATTTTACTAAAATTAATATCCTTTTTCTTGAAATGACAGTGTTTGAAACATGATTACATTTGATATAACTATTTTGGAGCAGTTTTGTACTTATAATTTTGAATGAAAACATTAAGCAAATCTTATCTCTTATTAATCTAGTGGGAATAAGTATGAATATCAGGTATTTTGTTATTCAATAGCAGATTTTCTGAGGCCAGTTGAGGCAGGCCAAGACTAGTGTTTTACAAAAAGTATCTCTAATCCTGATAACAACCTGAACAGACTAAAATTTCTAAAGCAACTTTTCTGAGTTCTTATAAAATTAAGAGCAAGGATTCCAACATCAAAATAGTTATTAAATTAACAGAAAGATTTGTTGATGTTGTCTTTTTTTAGATGAGGTATTTTTCTATGATATTGGTTTCTTCCTTTTTTATTTGTTTTTTAATGAGAACCTCCTAAAATGATAAGGGTGCAGGAAAATTGGAATTCCATACACTTACAGGTAGTCTATAAAGAAACTTACATTTTATTTTGGATACATTGAATTGGTATTTCTTTAATTCAGTAAACATTTATCCAGTGCCTCCTATGTGCCAGACAACACAAAACATGAAAGAACGTTGGTGAGTCCATAGCAGTTATACAGAAGGCGTGATACTTGATAAGTATAACTCACACAATGAAGAGAAAAAAAAGTACAAGAATGTATGCACAGCAATTTGACCTCCGTTTGGAACATAACAATAAAAAGTGTAATTTTCTCCAATCTAAATTTGCTTTCAAAATATGGAACACCAGCTGGAAGGGAGCTCAGATGGCTTCTGCAGTGGGGTTGGCAATACCCTTCTGAGCATGCCTGGAACAACTGGTTAAAATAATTAAATCATTTGCACCATCTGTGAATCATTCTGATTCTTTGGTGATTACTTAAGACTCTCATTGTATAGAACATATTCTTAGAACAGATGAAAAAAATAATTCAAGTGTATAGTCTTCCTAACTTGATTTTCATGAAATAATGTTTTAAATAAGGTTATATTGTCTTCAGATTTGCTCAATTATCAGATATTTCTTCTGCCTTTTTGTTATGAGCAAATGGCTTTTGAAACTTAAAGTGTGTTTGAAATTCAGTTTTAGTCTTATTAATACAAATGCACTTATTCACAGAGACTTCACTTGCAACATAATTTTGTTTAAAAATTCAATACTCTCTACCCTTTTATATCTTTAATCTCTCAGTGTAATACTCAATAGCTAGTAACTATCTAATAGAGAACTAAATGAAAGTTTAAGCTGATTGCATTCTTAAATTTAATACCATATATTATAATCATCAACAATTTAACTTTTTATTTTTTATTGGAGTATAGTTGATTAACAATGTTGTGATAGTTTCAGGTGTACAGCAATATGATACAATGAGAAATATACATGTATCTAAACTTTTTCAAAGTTTTTTTTCCCCCCATTTATGTCGTTACATAATATTGAGCAGAATTCCCTGTCCTGTACAGTAGATCCTAGTTGGTTCTCCATTTTAAATATAACAGCGTGTGCATGTCATGTTGACTAATCCATGGATAAAAGGTTCATGGCTAAAATGAAAAACAAGAGTACTTATCTGTGCAAATTTAATATGTTTAGATTAAATCATAACTTATAGGCATTATTAGATGGATAGCAGTACATGGACCTTATTACCAAGACCAATCAGTTAAGTTTTCCAGTAGATCTACGCAACTAGTTTTCCATAATAGTTACCACATTTGTATCTAATAGAATGCCTGAGTGGCAAAATATAAATAAATGAATTATTTAAGAAGTATAGTAATCTATAATGCCTTTGTGATCTATATAAAATTCAAATTCTGTACTGTGATTAGTATCAAGACTATCACAAATATACATGAAACATATGAATAAAATCATTCACACTCTATTTTTTTAGCTGCATATATGAATACACTTCACTACTTCCTGAATGGAAAATTATTTTGAGAGATCTCGCCCCTTTCATATATTGACTTCCCTAGTGGACAACAGCCTAGTCAATGTACTGCCACAAAGACCTCTTCTTCAAACTTTCCAGAATGCCTTCCACTTCAGTCTTGGCAATTGTACTTTCTTTTTTCCTGGGACTTTCTGGATCTTTGCCTGATGGTCTCCTGTCATCTTTCAGGATTTGGAACAAATGCATCCTTCAGCATCCTGTGTGATAAATTCATAGCATTCCCTTCATCCCCTCCATCATGTTCTCCAACATCAGCCCGATTGTTTCCTTTATAGCACTTACCACAATTTGAAAATATGTTGTTTGCTTATTTGTTGATTATCTGTTTCTACCATTAGAATGTAGGCTCCATGAGGGGAAAGACTCTCTTTCTTACTAAATACCATTTTCCCAACATAGAGACTCTACAGCAGAGTAGGTGTGCAATAAAAATATGGTGAGTAACTGAATAGATAGATGGATAGATAACATCTTGTTGTGGAATTCCATCTAGTTCAGAATTATTCATTCTACATTCTTATGGAGGAGCCTCAGTCTCTGAGCATCTGAATGTTTTCAATTGGTCCATATAAAAGGGAAAAATTTAAGAGCAAAGGTGTTGCACTTTTCATAGAACTAAATTTGTACAATGATTGTTCTGAAAGTATGGCTTTCTACAGTTTGTCAGGAGAGGAGGCAGCATTAAAATGCCCTTCCTTTCATCTTTCTTTTTTTTTCTTTTTTGTTTTATTACAATGTTTTTTACTATGCAAATAAAGGTGAGAACTTTGTGAGTTTCCCTGACATTTTTGGTAGTATTTTATTGACCCATGACATACAAAGGCTGGCAACCATCAATTTGGAGAAACTTATTCACATGAAGAGGCAACCATTCCTGCCAAGTTTCTGTTGGTTGCTTGAAGTTTTGAGAATGAGGAAAGTAAAGCTCTAAAAATCAGTGACTGTCTCCCATTTTATGACCTTCTAGGTAATGAATATTGGCCCACGAGCATTATCTCCTAGAATAGGATTCTGAAATTTCTTTTGTTGTATGTGAGAAACAAATTCAAGAACAAATATGCAAAAAGAGTGTAGTTAGGGTATAGCAATATATCAACTTACATATTTTTAATATGTGCAATGACATATAATAAATATGGAAGTATTAGTTGCTCAGTCGTGTCTGACTCTTTGCAACCCTATGGACTGTAGCTGACCAGGTTCATCTGTCCATGGTATTTCCCAGGCAAGAATACTTAAGTGGATAGCCATTCCCTTCTTCAGGGGATCTTCCTGACCCAGGGATCGAACCCAAGTCTCTGGCATTGCAGACAGATTCTTGACCATCTGAACCACCAGTACCAAAGCAATATTTACGCTTTTTTATAAATATTTTCATCCTCTAGCTTTAAATCCTTCTTTTGTTTAAAAAATATGTAGATCCCATAAGAGCACCATTTGCTTTACCACAGAAATGTTACCTTTCCTATGCTTCATCAAAATTGCAAACTGAAACCATGAAGATTCTAATTCTAAAAGATACACTAATTTTGCTTCCTTATGCGCACCTCTCTTATAGTCTTCATTTCCAAATAAAGAGCCATAACAGAGACTTTTGTAATTTGCAGAATGTCTTTATATTCCTGATTTTAGTTAAGTCTTATACTTAAAAATTTGATTTGGATTCAAAAAGTCAGCAAATTAAATCAATATTCTTAAAAGTTTGGAGTAGCAAAAAATTAATGTAGTTTTTTTTAATTTGGCAAAACACTTTATTGCAGTTAACGCTTTATTGCAGTTGCTCTCTTACAAAGGGTTTTAAAAAATAGAAGGTATGTTAAGACTTCAGTTAATTATCCTCTTAAAGTATATGATCTAAAACGAATTTAAATGTGATTGTGTGAATATGGTTTCTTAGAGTTAAAGCTTGAAAATGTGCTGGCAGAATAGTTCAATTTTATATTAGAATTCTTGCTATGGGAAAATACAATGATAATTATTTTCTGGAACACTGACAGAGAACAAGTTATTTCAGGAAAAACTATCTTGATTGCAAAGTGAAGCACATTAAACCCAAGGTGTCATTAAACTCACGAAACCCGAAGAATTGAGCATAGTCTTTGGTAAGGAAAAGAAAAATGGTTTTGTTCAGTGACTATCATTTTTTACAAAGTGATTTATGACTTGGCAAAGTATATTGTTTTAGAAAAATAACATTAAACATAATAGCTTCTATACATACAGCAGCACCTAATTTTTACAGAGGTCAGATGGACAGCTGTATGGTTTACCTAGAACACAGCCAAGAATCAGAAAAAGAGTAGAACAAAACCCTCTGGATTTTCTAGATTGATTTTATAAAGTTCATGAAGTCCACAGCTTCCCTATATTTCCTTATCAGAGGACTATTCAGGTTCTTTTCAGAAAGTTTTTTAATTTCACTGATTGTAGAGATAATTCTCCTAAGCATATTTTCTTGCTTTTCTGCCCTGAGTAGAAGCCAGAAAGAAAGGAAAAGGAATAAATGACAGAAGTATGAAATAATAACTACAGCTTGATAGTGAGTCAAAAAAAGGGCCTGTAGAGAGTGATATAGGGAGACATGGCCTTGATAAACTCTTTAGTATGGGGCAACATTGGAGAAGGCAATGGCAAGTCACTCCAGTACCTTTGCCTAGAAAATCGCATGGACAGAGGAGTCTGGTGGGCTGCAGTCCATGGGGTCGCTACTAGTTGGACATGACTGAGCGACTTCACTTTCACTTTTCACTTTCATGCATTGGAGAAGGAAATGGCAACCCACTCCAGTGTTCTTGCCTGGAGAACCCCAGGGATTGCGGAGCCTGGTCGGCTGCCGTCTATGGGGTCGCACAGAGTCAGACACAACTGAAGTGACTTAGCAGCAGCATGGGGCAACATAAATGAGAGAAAGAGAAAGAGGGAGAGTGAATGATATATTATTTGCATTTATTTATTTTTTTGTTTGTTTTTTCTTTTTTTTATTGGAAGCTAATTATTTTACAATATTATATTGGTTGGTTTTGCCATACATTGACATGAATCCGCCCCGGGTGTACATGAGTTCCCCTTTCTGAACCCCCCTCCCACCTCCCTCCTCCCCTTATCCTCCCTCTGGGTCATCCCCATGCACCAGCCCCAAGCATCCTGTATCATGCGTCGAACCTGGACTGGTGATTTGTTTCACATATGATAATATACATGTTTTAATGCCATTCTCTCAAATCATGCCACCCTCGCCCTCTCCCACAGAGTCCAAAAGACTGTTCTATACACCTGTGTCTCTTTTGCTGTCTCGTATACAGGGTTATCATTTCCATCTTTCTAAATTCCATATATATGTGTTAGTATACTGTATTGGTGTTTTTCTTTCTGGCTTACTTCACTCTGTATAATAGGCTCCAGTTATTTGTATTTAATATTATATGATTTATGCTAGGCCTGGATAAATGTTTTAGCAATTTATTCCCAAATAAAATTAAGTTAAAAATGATTCATCTCTCATCAACTAAATGTGAAATTGTTTAACACATAGTGGCATATGACATATTTGCTTCCTAAATCATAAAATATCATTGCCAGCTAATTTATACATCTATCTAAATATCTATTATCTATGCTGTGTGCATGTGCAGTATACATATAACTGTATATATATTTCCGTGTATATACATATATTTATGTGCATATGTTATAAATATTTACACATGTGTTTGCTTTGTAAAATGTGTTTTGCCTTTTAAAAAATGACTACTGAATTCATTAAGATGGTAATTTTTATAGTTTACTCTCCAACTTTCAGTGAAGTTCAAAAAGTTCTATTTTGTAACCCCCCAGTTTTTATTACAGATATACAAAGTAATTGGTAATATTTAAAATAGGAATAATGTAAAGTAATTTGCCTCCAATTAAAATAAATAAATTAAAAAAAATAAAATAGGAATAGAATGTGGGGTAATTATCAAACTTAAGTAATTTGAAATCAGGTCATATAATTTTGTAAATTTTATTATTATATCTCAAGGTAATAGTGCCTTTTCAGATTAAGGGCATTTATATAAAGGTAGTCTCATAATGGGCTTCCCTGGGACTCAGCAGTAAAGAACCCACCTGCAATGCAGGAGCCACAGGAGAGGTGGCTTTGATCCTTGAGTTGGGAAGACCCCCTGGAGGAGGGCATGGCAACCACTCCAGTATTCTTGACTGGAAAATCCCCATGGACAGAAGAGCCTGGTGGGCTATGATCCATAGGGTTGCAAAGAGTCAGACATGACTGAAGTGATTTAGCACAAATGCACAGTGTCATAGGTCAGGCCAAAGAAATAGGAAACCTTTTTAACTTAACAAAAGCAATTTAGAATGCATGGGAAGCATTGAGGTAGGCATTTCAAATTTGCAAAAAAAAAAAAATCTGCCATAATTCTGATGTTACTAAGTATCTGCTTTGTCTCAAGTATTTTTCTCATTGGTTATTTCAATTTTAATTAGTTTTTTGGAATTGAACTCAAGATCAGTAAAATTAGATCTTATATAGGAGCACAATTTTCTATTTATCTTAA
The DNA here is from genome assembly GCF_049115385.1 of Moschus berezovskii. Taxonomy (NCBI): domain Eukaryota; kingdom Metazoa; phylum Chordata; class Mammalia; order Artiodactyla; family Moschidae; genus Moschus; species Moschus berezovskii. The sequence continues at coordinate 30,243,342 of NC_142488.1, read as the reverse complement.
AGTTCCTCATTCATCTTTAATAACCTCAAGCACCTAAAAATAATTGTCTTTTCTCCATGTGCAGATTCAGCCGCCAGTCATTTCAAGGCCCTTTCAGTCAATTAGGTGTTCAGTGAAGACCATTAATGTTGTCTTAGGTGATAATGTGAAATTCTCTCAAAATTCATTCATCCTGCTTTCTTAGGCATTTTATCTTGGTCGGTGCTTCCATACTGTTCAGTCATTTGATAGTATTATATGCTTTCCTACAATTTTGATTAAATTGAAAAAATGTTATTCAAAACCTGTTATATGGTCAAGCCAATTAGAAGGGGCCATAGTCATAAACAGATTACATATAGATTTTATTTACCACTACAAGCTCTCTATCTTTTTGCTTTTACTATTAAAAACTAGTTCAAAGTTATTTCAAATATAATACAATATTAGTTTAACAGTTCAATCAATATAAAAGGATGTTAAAAGATATTAGGATTCTTCATTTCTCCTTCCTGCCAATTTCACTCCCTCTGAAGTAAGACATGTATACAGTTTAGTTTTATCATTCATACTGTATTCTATGTTTCTTAACCATAGTAGTATAAATAGATATGCTTTCCCTCTTTATAAAAATATTGCCTCAGTCTGTGTATGATTTTTAAATGTAACAGTATCTTTCAGGGACATTTTTCCAGTCAATACATGGGTATTTGATACATCCTTTGTAATAGCCTTAGGAGATAAACCAAAATTTATTCTATCATTTCTCTATGTCTCTGCATTGTTATAAGAGGAGATGTCCTATAAAATCTCTATTTTTTATCCTTTTAAAGTTTCCTTTGTGGAACTTTTAAAAGTTTCTGTCCTTTTTTAATGTCCTGTAGTATAAAAGAAGAATATAGTTTTTAATTTTTTTATAAAATATGGGCTAAATATATGTTCCTGATTGAAAGAATCTCTTATATTTTTTTATTTGTTTGATTTTGGGATTTTTTAATCCAAAAATTCTGAACGAACTGTATGGAAGCTACCATTTATAGCTGTGATTTAATCACATTCTCCTTTTATTTATAGTAATTTTTACCCTATGTAAAATGCAGTCAAATATTTGGGCATAACAATTAATGATTGGGTTTATTTGTTTGTTTGTTTTTGGTAAAAAAAAAAAAAAATCTGACTTATTACAATGCTAATCTCGGACCCATTTGCCCTGGAACTATATTTCATTTGACATTACCATTTTGACTCTTAACTTTTTATAAATTATTTCCATGACATAACATCATGTATCATTACATTATATGCTATTGAGACTTTATTTTTTAATGATTTGCATGAACAGCTTACAGATGAGTTGTATATATTAAACCACCCTGACAGTATTCATCTTTTAATGGGGAAGTTTAACCAGCTTCATTATTGTTATGATAATTCTTATATAGTTGTACAAATTCCTCCTTTCATAATTTATGGTTATTATTTGCTCTTGTTCTTTGTTTGTACTTTTGTAATTCACTACCCTTATTGAACACTACTGCATCCCTCCATCTACTACAGATGATTTTGAAGTTAAGGGCAGATTCTTAGGACACTCCATAAGCAGAAGAGAATAAAAGAAAGTGGGCTCCCTGTTCAACATGAGGATCATTGTTGTTGTTCAGTCACTCAGTCATGTCTGATTTTTTTCACCCCCATGGACTGCAGCACACCAGGCTTCCCTGTCCTTCACTATCTCCTGGAGCTTGCTCAAACTCATGTCCATCAAGTCAGTGATGCCATCCAACCATCTCATCCTTTGTCGTCCCCTTCTCATCCTGCCTTCGACCTTTCCCAGCATCAGGGTCTTTTCAAGGCCAAAGGTATTGGAGCTTCAGCTTCAGCATCAGTCCTTCCAGTGAATATTCAGGGTTGATTTCCTTTAGGACTGACTGGTTTGATAACCTTGTAGTCAAAGCAACTCTCAAGTGTCTTCTCTAACACCACACTTTGAAATGAAGCAAAAGTGGCTAGTACTGCTTTGGATTATTAGGGACATTCATGGAATCTCTTTCCCTGAAGATGGAGAGCTTTTCATACCTGTGATGTCTTGATGTTCTAATAGGAGGAAGTAGACTGGATGTCTACTTCTAATTTTTTTTTATCCCCATAGATTGATGATAAAATTTCCGTTCCCTCTTTTTTTTGATCTGTATTCATCATTTTATTTTCACATTGATAATTGTCTCTGACATTTTCCTATTTTTAATAATTTTAACCCTATTATTTTTAATAATTATAACCCTATAATAAGTTTAACCCTATAAACTACTAATTCTGTAGTTTTTTATTAATTTTTATTTTTATTGGAGGCTAATTATTTTACAATATTATATTGGTTGGTTTTGCCATACATTGACATGAATCTGCCCCGGGTGTACATGAGTTCCCCTTCCCAAACCCCCCTCCCACCTCCCTCCTCCCCTTATCCTCCCTGTGGGTCATCCCCGTGCACCAGCCCCGAGCATCCTGTAACATGCATTGACCCTGAACTGGTGATTCCTTTCACATATGATACTATACATTTTCAATGCCATTCTCCCAAACCATCCCACCCTCACCCTCTCCCACAGGGTCCCAAAGACTGTTCTATACATCTGTGTCTCTTTTGCTGTCTCGTATACAGGGTTATCATTTGCATCTTTCTAAATTCCATATATATGCATTAGTATATTGTATTGGTGTTTTTCTTTCTGGCTTACTTCACTCTGTATAATAGGCTCTAGTTTCATCCACTTCATTAGAACTGATTCAAATGCATTCTTTTTAATGGCTGAGTAATATTCCATTGTGTATATGTACCAAAGCTTTCTTATCTGTTCATCTGCAGATGGACATCTAGGTTGCTTCTATGTCCTGGCTATTATAAACAGTGCTGCAATGAACATTGGAGTACATGTGTCTCTTTCAATTCTGGTTTCCTCGGTGTGTATGCCCAGGAGTGCGATTGCTGGATCATATGGCAGTTCTACTTCTAGTTTTTTGAGGACTCTCCACACTGTTAATTCTGTAGTTTTACACTAAAATTAAATGAGAACATTACACTCCCCACGAATATGGTTTTTTCAACAACTCCTCATTCTTTTCAAGCCAATATAAAATCCTTTAAAAACCCAAAATTTGTAATTTAGTCTTTAACTACTGTTTTTCCCCTCATAGCATTCAGTTCAAGAAGGCATATTATCACTCAAATTACAATTAAACTACCACCTTTACATTGAATTTAATCAAGCACTTCATAGAATTTACTGTTCATCACTCTTTGTACTCTTTCTTTACTTCCTCCTGTTTATAAATCTTTACTACACTTTATTTTTCATTTAGTTGAAATACCTGAAAAATTTTCTCATAAAAATTTATAAAGATGTATATACCCTTTTAATACTTACATTTTCAAAATTGCCTTTCTTTTGTTGTTAAAGTGATGGATTCGTTGAATAATAATAGCATTCTTGAATCTCTCTCCTCTTTTTTAATAGTCTCTATATGTTGTGGACCACTGTCTCCTAGTTTCCATTGTCCTCTAACTTTCACTGCCTTCTAACTTCCATTGTTGCCACTGAGAAATACAATGTTGGTCCAAGTTTATATATATAAATATGTGTGTGTGTATATATATATATATGCGCTTAAATTTATACATATACTTAAATTGTCCTCTTTGTCTCTAACTCTGTAAAGTATCCCCCACCCTATCCCTCAGAATTAAAACTTTTCACTAGGATATTACCAGTATGTTTCTAAATATGTATCTTGTTTTTTATTCTTTTACCCTTCTTAGTACATGAGTAACATTTTTAACTTTTGTAAATCAGTAATATTTCTAGCTCATGAAAGTTTTTTTAAAATTATTTAAATTATTGTTTCTCTTCCATCTCTTTTTTCATTCTATTTATATACTTTCCATGTGACATGTTCTTATCCTGTCCTCCAAGTCTCTTATCTCTACACTTATGATTATAGTGTCTTTCCATTCTTCGCTATGCTGTGAAATACTTCCTCTAGTTAATCAATTAGAATCCATTTTTTTAGCTGTTACTATTGTATTTCCAAAAACACCTATTGATTTCTTTTTTAAAGCCAGGTATCAGGCTTTCTGTATTTTAGTGTAATCTTTTTAATGCTTCTCCCTTTTTTTAAAAAAAAAATCATATCTCTCTTCCATTTCTTCTAATATATTTCCTGCATGGACTCAGCTTTGTTTCCCTTCTTGAATCCCTGTGTCTATTGAAATGGCCTGTGTTCTTTTTCTCATGCTTAAAAGAGTATGAAAGCTGTTAGTATAAATATAATTCAGGTTTGAGAGACATACTATATAGTGTTGATTGAGAAGCAGCAAAAATAATGGCAGTAGTTTATTTTTTTTTTTAATCTGGTGAACAATGGGTTAACAAGCCAGAACCTCCCAGAATAATCATGTGTGGGAAAGCATCTTGATCTGTAAAACAAGAAGCGGTGGTTAAAACTGTCCTCAGCAAGTAGTACAGCTACTGCCCTGTAATGCCTGTATGAAACAAACCATCGGGCACTTACTCCTTCCTGGGCCAAATAGATCTTAAATTATCTTCCACAAATGACCCAATAGACACATCTGGTAATCACCAAATCCATAGTTTCATCCCAGACTGTGCCAGAGATCACATGCTGCTGCTGCTGCTGCTGCTAAGTCACTTCAGTCGTGTCCGACTCTGTGTGACCCCATAGACGGAAGCCCACCAGGCTCCCCCGTCCCTGGGATTCTCCAGGCAAGAACACTGGAGTGGGTTGCCATTTCCTTCTCCAATGTGTGAAAGTGAAAAGTGAAAGTGAAGTCGCTCAGTCGTGTCCGACCTTTAGCGACCCCATGGACTGCAGCCCACCAGGCTCCTCCATCCATGGGATTTTCTAGGCAAGAGTACTGGAGTGGCTTGCCATTGCCTTCTCCGCCAGAGATCACATAGCTTTCATTATCTTTATCTCTCCACCTATACCTCCTTTTCTGTTATTTGAGTCCCAGATATATATATTCTTCTAGATTCTAGTAGTTCATCATGATTATTTGAAGGTCAAATCTACTTAGGTGTGAGGGAGACAGAAAACATGTGTATATGAAATAATTTTCCTGTTACCTCGATGTTTCCGTTTTGTTTGTATACACACACACATATATATACATACAATGCATAAATTAATAAGCTCAGCAGGTAAATCATGCATGTATAATTTCTATACTTTATAATTGTTTTCATAAAGTAACTTCATCAGAGTTGGTGAGGTTACTTAGATATTGAGGCTATTATATATGAAAACAATGTATGTTAGCAGTTCGGTAAAATCAGTCTGCTATAGTAGAATAATAAATTGAATTTTTAGTGTTTGACATCTTAAATTAGATTTACTAGTCAGTCTACATCACCTTAATGAGGAAAACTATCAATTTAGATAAATTACAAGAAATATTTTCTGATAGATACAATGTTAGTATTAAATATTTTCACAGGTAAAGATTTTAGCTTTTGCATTATTGACTTTCTGTATTATAAAAAATGAATACCATGTTATATTTTTAATTTCATCAGCAAGTAAAATTTTAATTGTATTTCCTTTTAAATAAGTTAGATTTAAATTTGAATTGTCACATATGACTAAAGACTGCCATATTGAACAGTTATAGGTTTTTTTCACTATCACATTTCTAATAAAAATCATTCAAAAACAGAATTATGGCACATGCATATTCAGGTATAGATAATTAGTTGTCACATTAAATAATATAAACTTAAAAGCTGGCCCGATTTTCTGAGATGCTTGAGAAATATAGCATAGAAATTAATAATAAAAGTCTTTTCTATAAAATCTACTCAAATTGGAAGATCCACAAAACAATAGAAATTAAATGATATAGTGTAGTGGAGTGACATATATTTGCAGAAGTTAAAGTAATTCCATACTTATTTTTTCTTGTGTTACTTTTATTTTCACATTAAATTCATTATGTGTATATGTGTGTCCATTATCACATGTGTACATACGAAAAAATTCCTGTCCCGGGTATCCCTAAGCTGGTATCAGGATAGTTTGCTATTAAAAATATTTATACTAGATATATAAATAATAAGTTTTATGTGGAGACTTTGGAAAAAGTTAGAAAGGAAAAAAAATTTCTTGACTGCAAGCCTTCTTACACGCTTCCATTTGCTAATAAGCAGTGTGGACCTCTATGAAGAAGCTAAAATAAATATCTTCTAAAATTATTTGTATAACAGTACCTCAAATAATGGCTTATTTTGTTCACATATGAGTTACATTAAAATCTGAGAGACAGTTGAACCAAAATACATACCTGCAATAGCATTTAGTTTGTGTGCATTAAATTAGAAAAATGCTGTATAGTTAAATCAGAAATACCTTTTAAATCTATAACAATTAAGATTACATTATGAAATGAAAATATTCGTGTTTGAATTATTGGAATTTAAAAATGGAAATTATTTTACGACTGTAGATCTCAGCAGTTATAGCCAAATATATGTTTTAAAAATTATCTTTTCAAGTTGATAGTTTCTTCACTTATTTAGTAAATATTCTTGAATACCTACTATAGGATAGACTAGATATTATGCATGAGTGTCTACTGAATTTATTTTATATTGTAAGGTACCTAGGGTATATAACATTATCTGTTTAATTATCATGTTATTTTACTGGTGATTTCTCATGAGATTGGCCATATATGTCGGTGCTGATGTGTTGGTGCTTTCCTTGGTGGGAATAAAAGCCTTTTCTGTCATTTATCTCATTGGCTTAGTGACTAGATTTCTACCAAGTTACTAATTTATGTTAATGCATTAGAAATCCTTATTAAAATGCAAATATTATCCTGTGAAGGATAACACTTTAAACAACTATAAGCCATTAACATATTATCAACATTCAGTTTATCAGTTTAATTATATGGTAATTTAGCTTGGCCCTAAGGAATTAAGTAAATCTGATGATGTGGAAGGGAAGAATCAACACAAGGCAGATCAAGGAACAGGTGCAACCAGACCCTTTACAATGGACACTACATATACTTGGCCTCCTGGAAGTAGGATATTCTTAAAGACTACTATATCCAGCTCCAACTGATTGTCTCTTTCCCTGCCAGCTTGCCTTACACCAAAAGTTTGTTCTAATTTTAGAAAATGAATATAGATATAAGGAATGACTTTCTATAATACTTTATACTAATTATTTTATGTATGTAGTGTGTTTTATTGTTTTTGAACCAAATGTGAGTGTTAATCGCTCAGTCATGCCCAACTCTTTGTGATCCCATTGACTGTAGCCCACCAGGCTCCTCTGTCCATGGAATTTTCCAGGCAAGAATACTGGAGTGGGTTGCCATTTCCTTCTTCATGGGATCTTCCCAACCTAGGGATCCAACCTTGGTCTCCTGCACTGCAGGACGTTCTTTACTGTCTGAGCTACCAGGGAAGAAGGGGTAAATTATAAGCTTAATAAAATTTGTTGATGAACTGCTTTATGATCATTCAAAGATTGATCCTCCCCTTTTTTGTGTGACATAGCTTCACATAAGCAGATTTCTTGATAATGCAGTGAAAAGGGATGAAAATTACCAAGAGAAAATGTTCTCTTGTTGCTATTTTCTTCATTGTGGATCATAACCAACTCATGTGATCTCATTAGGCTTATTATTTAAAGTCATTCTGCCCAGTGATTTGATTGAAAGCACGCAAGGCTGAGTACGGTCAGAATGATAGTATTGCCATGCCATTTATGTGTATCCAAAACTGTGAACAGAAAAGACTAAACCATTACGTATTCTAGCTGTGTCATATTCTTGTTTTTGTTTTTTGGTTTTTTGTATGCCATACTATTTGAGTCTTCTTTCTCTAGATGGATTAATTTTGCCATATTTGATTATTTGATTTGCCTTTTTAGGGCTTCTATACATGGTCAAAGAGAAATAAATACAAATAACTGCCCATCTTATTAGAAGGAAACTTTTTTTTAAGACTTTTGAGACTAGGAGAGAAAGTTGCCTGTCTTAAACAACTTAAGTCTTTTCCCATTACCATATTATTTATGGCCCATCAGAACCTATGTAAAAGCCTGTAAACCATTTGGGGACTTATATACCATTGTATTATTATTTTTAAATCATTTGTAGTAATTAAGGATGCTGTTTTTAAAAAGATAATAAAATACAAATTAACAGGTTTTCATATGATAGCACACTTTAAATTATTGATAAATAATCTTATATTAAAGATTTGGCATATCTTCATTCTTATTAACACTAATGAAGTAAAAAAGAACTAGTGGTCCATCACAGCATTACTTTTTTTCCCCAGATATTTGTCTATCTTTTGTTAGGCTTTGAATCTGTTGACCTGTTTTCTATATACCACATTTATATTAGATATAGAGGTATTTTTAAAGAATATATCAAAATGATATGTCATATAGTGCATTTTTCTTCTTGAGTTTCTTTGACCTCATAACTCATAAATGAGCCAGTAACCACAACCCATTTGAAACTTTTATATTGAGGAGAGAGAAATCCTTTAAATCATGGAGGAAAACATTTTGTTTTAAAAACTTAGATATAATGCATCATTTGTTTCAAAACAGGATCATCTGTATTTCATGCATGAAATGTGGCCCTTCAGGAATCAAATTTTAAGTAGTACAAAAAAAGTGATAACTAAAATTTTAGAGAAACCGAAGTATATTAAAAACTTTATGAGTGATACCTGTGCCTATTTACAGAGCTCAAAATTTGAAACCAGTTTTCATCTCGTTTAGGTGTTAAAAATAATAACTTTGTCCCATAATAATCCTTTTTAAACTTCAATTGAGCTTTCCATTTGTTAATAAAAATAGGTACTTTAGGGCTTTCTTCCACATCTCTTGATTTTCATTCCAGGAAAATGAGCATAGTATATTCTTTTGGGTATATATCATTAGAAATGAATGTGAACAGAGAGGAATAAACTGAATTAGTATGGCTACAGCACTTCCTTGCTAATGATGCATGAATATCTATAATGATATAAGGTGGTAAAGAACATTAACAAAAGCAAGTTGATTTTCAAAAAGTTAGACAAGATTTGTACACATCAGAATTCAGAAGGATATAATTATTCAAGGTACAGTTAATGAAATTCAAATGAAAAGGCAAAATCTGAATATGAGTGCACGATTTTGCATAAAGAAGAGAAAATGAACACGATACTTCCATTTACACTGATTTTTTAATAACTGTCTGAAATATTTATTAAAACCAAACTGAAAGGTATTCAGTATATATAGTTTATCCATTATAGACCTGTATGACTGTGTCAAAAGGAACGATGTATTTTAAGGGGTAGATAGTAAACTAAATCTCCAAATACCCAAGTCTCTTGGTTCACTTTTACAATGAGTCTCCATTCATTGTATATGAAAATTACGATACATCTCTCTGTATTGAAAATTATTGTATCTATTAGAACTTTATAATAAATGAGAACACTCAAAATGTATAACTGAATTTTCTTGAAAATGAGCTCACAATTTTCCAAATAGTCTATTTCTCATAAAAGCTCACAAGATCATCCCTTAGCTCTCGCTCTTCAGCTGATATTCATCACTTAACTTCTCTTATCTGTGATGACTGGATATTAAGTATGAAGACAGTAGGAGGAGGAATGAAATCTTCCAACTCTAGCCCCAAATTCTATTATTTTAAATATAAAATTATAAGTGCATTTCGATTATCATTCCATTGATCAAGAAAGAATAAGTATCATATATTTGGCCACGGTACATGCAGGAAACCAAACTTTGTAAAAGGTACAATTTTGTAATGTCAGCTAATTTGTGTAATTCTATGACTTTGCAATGTCATAAATAGATGAGTCCTCTAAATTAGGATTATTTTGTTTTTGTATTATATAAGAAATGTGTACAAGAATCCTGGACCTGGGTGATCAAAAAGAAAACATAAATAGACCAGTTTATATTTTTACTCATCTTAGTGCACGCTCAGTCTCGGGATCCTAAACTCCATTTAATTACATTACTGCAAAAATGAAGATGGTCTCCTCATAAAGGCTGTGCAGTAACAAGTGACTGTGTTAGCATGCTTATCGTCAGAACTCTTCCAGAGATCCTGCCACTGGAAACCTTCAGCTGACCACATTGCCAGGCAGATGGCAGTCCATGAACTCAAAACAAAGTTATTGGGAAACTAATTACAAAGTTTGTTCTGCTTATAGTGTAAACAGAGAGCAGAGGTCATTTATCCTTTTGCATTTGTGTGCCATACAGTGTTTATTTCTTGCTCTTATAAAGCATAGGGAAAGAGGCATTCCTGACCAAGTCCAAACAGTCTCTGAGGCCCAAATATCCCTCTCCTAGCATGTGAATGGCAGGCAGTGAAGCATAGTTGCAGGAGGAGAGGCAAGTGCTCTCTTGGATCTTTGGGTTTTGGGGAGTTCCTATTAAAATGTGAATTTCATTCTCAATCCTATTTGTCTAGGGCCCTACTTTGCAGTTTAACTTAGCAAGAAACTAGCATCAAAGAGAAGGGTTGATGCTGGGAATTTAGAGGAGAAAGTTGCTTAATAGAAAGCCAGCTACCAACCAAAACCACTTTGTCCCTCCTGTGCCTCAATCAAGATTAGCGGAAAAAAGTTTAGAAAAAGTCCCTTGGGTATGAATACCACAGATGTGGAACCTGCCCCCAACCCCCACTGCATCCCACCCCATACTTAGTTTTCCAGTCAAATTAGAATTGCATTAAAAAAAAAACAAACAGTTGTAAAGATCCTTTGTTTCTTGGGGTAAAACTATCCCTCTTGTGACCTTATGACTGTTGGTCTTTCATTCTCCTATCCATGATGCTAATGTGTGCATATCTCTTATTATAAGATGCTCTAACACTTTTTGAAGGAGAGGGTATGATAATAGATAACCTTGTTACTAGACTTACCATCTTGCATTGTTTTGACCTACTTTTCAGCCCTCTGTCAGCTATAAACTGGAATCTATATGTGAATTCAGTAAAGGTCTTTTCAATATTAGGAAGCTAAAAGAATTGTTCTTTTGTATATCTATACCAGCACACTGTCCGTGAAGAATCAGTGATGGTAATGACCGAAGACATGCCTTTGGAAATTTCTTATGTGCCTTCTACTTACCTGACTGAGATCACTCACGTCTTAGAAGCCCTTTCAGAAGTGGAACAACTTCTAAATGCTCCAGACCTCTGTGCTAAAGATTTTCAAGATCTCTTCAAACAAGAGGAATCTCTGAAGGTAAAACCAAAGCACTTCCATTCAGATTTTTACAAGATCATTACGTTGATCATTAATGGACCAGAACATTTGACTTAAATATGTAAACTGAAGGCATTGTGAGTTAAAATATGGAAATCTTAAAACACTTTGTGAGAGAGTTAGCTTTAGAAATCTGTTGAAGAAAGAGAAATGTAAATTAAAATAAATGTGTTATTTATTCCCCAAACGAAGAAACTCACAAAATAATAATTTCTTATATTGAGCTGGCCGAAAAGTTGCTTTGTGATTTTCTGTTGCAGCATACAGGAAAACCTGAACAAAGTTTTTTGCCAACCCAATACTATTGTTCAGGGCAGAAAGGACTCACTAAGACACAAACCTTGCTAGAGAAACAGTTTATTCCCAGCTGGTACATTGCTTGTCTTTCTTTTCCCGTAAAAGGGGAAATTAGATGAGGTTTTAAATTATTTCTGTTGTGTATATAGTTTTAGTTTTCTATTTTCCACTTATAATTTATAGATTCCATTTCAGATTAATGTCTGTATCATACTACAACTTTTGGAATGTAATCGAATATAAAGCAGTAAAATAGTTTATTTAAAATCACCAGGCAAAAGGCTCCAGCCAAATCCAGCTTTTTTTCATAGCACCAACTATAAGTTTTTGAATTCCAAACTAAAACAAATCAGGATAAAGAAATGAACTTTAAATTTTAGAGAGAAGTATCTGAAGATGAATGTAGCATCAAGAAAATACACTTAATAGTTTATGTCTCTATTATGTGTAAAAAAAATAATTTTTGTGATCATACATTTCACACTCAAAATGAAACATTCTAGTGTAACCAGAGCTTAGTATTTTCCAGTACAGATAGCGTAAGATTAGAGACAGACAGTAAGTTTGCCCTCAACAGCACCTATCAGGTAAAGGATTTTCTACTCTAAATGATTTCTTGGTATCTCATTCTATATCACATATTTGCTTAACTATACAAATAGATGAAGCCGTTTGTTTGTTTCAAAATCAGAGTAGCAATATCTTGAGTGACTTGAGGTTAATTTCATGCATTATATCGAATAAGTTAAAAATTATACTTTAAAATAAAATAGATGCATGAATCTCTGGAGCTCCTCCATCCATTTGGTATGGTGCTGTTACTTGTTCTCTTTGAAGTAAAAGTCAAATCACTCATAGGTACAGTGAAGAAAAGAAACAAATCATTTGATAAAAGAGACAGCCTTCCTGTCATAATTCACATTAACTGATTTCTCATGACAGCACAGTTTGTAAGTTCATCTTTGTCCTTCAACATGTAAATCACTGCTAATGAACTAATATCCATTCCTTTCCATGTTCATGGACAGACAGGTCAGGAGAGCAGTGACCCTAAACTTATTAAGTTCACAATTGTTCACAATTGAATGTCTTTCTCCTCATACCTCTTAACCTGGCACACTCAGAAGGATGGGCCCCCTGCTGCACTCATAGCTAATTATTTTTTCTTGCAGATATATTTAATAGTATTATAGCTGATACGGATTGTGATGGTATTGATCACTGTGATCTGTAAAACTGGATTATTGTAGATTTAATCTGACTAGATTATTGAATCCTCATTAGATGGAATTTGAGGTATAATTCCATCTCACTCTCACCATGTCTCCTGCTACAAGCAAATGGTCTTCTTACCTTTATGGGCTTTTTGAAGGGGGGTAGTTTTGATCTCAGTCTTTTCAATGAATATGCATTTCCTCTTAAAGGCATTCATCATTGTCATTATCTAGTAGTAAAAATAGAAAAGCAGTGCATAAATTGTATAGCTGCTGGTTGAGAAGGTTTGAAATTAAATTGTGGTTGATTTTATTCCTGACAGATTTGCATGAATCAAATTACAGAACTGTAGTAAGTAGTGCTGTGATTTAACATACATATTTTTTTAAGTACAATACAACATAAATAATGTACAATAAGTTAAAATGAGTACTTTCTGAACTAAATATAAATAATACAGCACATATGATTTCCACAAGTGTATTGAATTAGAAGGCTACCTAATCATTTTGACAAGAACTAACCAGATAAACAAACACCAATTTACATACAGAAATCTTCATTTAATATTGCTACACTAGCTAAATGGCTTCTCAGGTGGCTCAGTGGTAAAGAACCCACCTGCCAAGCAGGAGACATGGGTTTGATTCCTGGGTCATGAAGTTCCCTGGAAAGGGAATGTCAACCCACTCCAGTATTCTTGCCTGGAAAATTCTATGAATAGAGGACCCTGGCAGGCTGCATGCAGTCTATGGGGTCACAAAGAGTCAGACACAACTAAGCCACTGAGCTCGCATGCACATTGGCTAAGGTGTGTGTAGTGCTAAGTCGCTTCAGTCATGTACGGCTCCTTTCAACCCCATGGACTTCAGCCAACCAGGCTCCTCTGTCCATGGATTTCTCCAGGCAAGAATACTGGAGTGGGTTGCCATGGTCTCCTCCAGGGTATCTTCCCAACCCAGGGATTGAACCCACATCTCCTTCATTGGCAAGCAGGTTCTTTACCACTAGTGCCACCTGGGAAGCCCAGCTAAGGTATACCTAGTGATGAATGAGAAACATGTACAAAAGCAATATTCTTATGTCAGAGCTATTATTATCAATTATCTGCTTAATTAGGCCATAGTTACTCATTTGGGACCTGGCATAAATAAAGGTGAATTATTAGGACAAAAATAAGAGCATGAGTTAGAATAAGGATGACAGCTACAATTTCTCTTCTTCAATAATGAGGATCAATTTGTATTCAGTGCTTAGGCACTCGATAACTAGCATTATTAACTAATACTCCCCATAACTCTATGAAGTATCTAAAGTTATTATCCACATCTTATAGATGAAGAAACTTAAGCAATATGAAATAAAGTAACTTGGCAAAGTTGACACAACTAGTATTAGTCAAGCAAGGATTTAAACCCAAGCAACCACCTTGCATGAAGTGGTTTCTAGGGTATTATGTGGAGTATAGCAAGGATAAATCTGGGTAAAACATGGTAGAATACTGAGATCTGGCATGGACAGTTCATAGGAAAAATCTCCTGGATTCGAATTCTTATTGAATCTGTGCCAGTTTAAAAAGACTCTATAAAAAGAAGCTTGCGTCTTTCATGTGCCTGTTGGCCTTATGCTTAGTGAAATAAGTCACGCAGGAAAAGACAAATATTGTATGTTGTTACTTATATGTGGAATCTAAAAAATAAAAAAAATGACTAACAAACCCGAAGCACAGTTGGAGATATAGAGAACAAGATAGCAGTAGGGGATTAAAGGGTACAAAGTACTCTATTTAAAATAAATTAGGTACAAGGATATATTATACAGTGCAGCAAATATTTTATAGTGATTTTAAATAGAATAGCATCTTTAAAAATATAGAATCACTATATTATACATCTTAAACTATTATAGTATTGTACATCAACCATACTTCCGTAAGAGAAAAAGGGAGGAAGGAAGAGAGGGAGGGAAGGAAAGCGGGAGAAAGGGAGGGAGGAGGGAAGAAAGAGGAGAGAAGAAAGAGAAAAGGAAGGTGGAAAAAGTAAAAGAAATGGAGGAAAAGAAAGAGGCAGACATGCATCATTTCAGTTGTTTCATCTAAACTAATGATAGCACAGATGCTCTGGTTGAGGTGAATAAAATGTTTTGTGTCTTTGGTATACAAAGGAGTGACAAGAAGTGTAGACACATGGAAGAAGCTCACAGATATTGACAGGAGAGTTGGGCCCAATGTCAAGTTTAGATAAGATCAAGAAGTAAAGGCAGCCCTATTCACCCTCAGCAACACTTGGGAGAGTTTGAGATAAGCCGAAAAATCTAAAAACTGTACTGCAAAGTTGTTCAGTCTTCTTTGACTGGTTCAGCTTTTAGACAGGACCCTCGAGACCTTAAAGGAATTATTGGGACAAGCCAGTGAGGTAAGGAGTGAGGATCTTTAAAAAGATCACAATGGCTGCCCTGTTGAGAATAGAACTGTAGGAGACCAAGGGTAAAAACAAGGAGGACAGTTGGAAAATGGATGCCGGTGGCTTGGGCTTGGGTGGTAAGGAGAGATTTTGCAGATTTGGGAATGTTTTCAAAGGGAATATAGAAGGTTTATTTCTCTGTTCACCAAAAACTTGAGGATGGTTATATAAAAGCCCATTCTCAGCAGAGTTTGGACTCAGGAGAATTTAGTCCTGTGAACTCAGTGAAAAATCCCTTAGGAATGTGAAAATCAAGATTTTCTTTTTCAATTTTAATTTAGTTTTTATTCTATGTTGGAGTAGAGTTTATTTACAATGTTGTGTTTCAGGTATTCAGCAGAGTGATTCAGCTATATTCAGATTCTTTTCTCATATATGTTATTACAAAATTTTGAATAGACTTCCCTGTGCTTTAAAGTAGGTCCTTATTGATTATCTATTTTATATATAGTAGTATGTATATGTTAATCCCAAACTCCTAATTTATTTCTCCCCCCCCATTCCTCTTTGATAACCATAGGTTTATTTTCAAAGTCTGTTGAGTCTGTTTCTATTTTGTAATGAGTTCATTTGTATCATATTTTTTAAATTCCACATTTAAGTGATATTATGTTGATAGCTTCCGGTGAATGATGTCAGATCCGTGATCTCCAAAGAAGAAGATTTAGCTTTGGGACCAGGGACAGGGCTTGATCGGTCAAGAGCTTTTGTGTATCAGAGTTTTATTAAAGTATAAAAAAGAACAGAGAAAGCTTCTGACGTAGACATCAGAAGGGGGATGGAGAGTGCCCACTCACTAGTCTTAGCAAGGGAATTATATACTTTTTAAATTAGTTATTACAGTAAATCAAAATAATGTCTCAAGGTTGTAAAGATCTTACTAGACCCACTCCCATAATATGTACTTTAAGATAACAGGATTAGTCAGAAGGTTTTCAGGAAGGAGAAACATGTCCTCAAGCAGGATACATTATTGTTATATAATCCTTACTAAGGAATGTAGAGAAAAACGTTTGTCCTTTCCTCCTCCTTGAGAATTCCTGACCCTTATCTCCTCCTTGAGAGCCCCAGACCCCTTTCTCCTCCTCGGGGACCCTGGACTTTTTATTAAGCTGCCTAGGAAGTGACTCTCTCAATATGATATTTGTCTTTCTCTGTCCAATTTATTTCACTTAGTATGCTAATTTCTAGGTTCATACATGTTGCTGCAGATGGCATTATTTCATTCTTTTTATGGCTGAGTAATATTCCATTGTATCTATCAGTATATACCACATCTTCTTTATCCATTCCTCTCTTGATGGTCATTTAGATTGCTTCTATGTCTTGCTGTTGTAAATAGTGCTGCAGTAAATATTGTGGTGCATGTATCTTTTTGGATTATGGTTTTCTCTGGGTATATGCCCAGGAGTAGGATTGTTGGATCTTATGGTAGCTTTATTTTTAGTATTTTAAGGAACTTCCATACTATTCTCCATAGTGGCTATACCAATTTACATCCCCACCATCAGTGTAGGAGGGTTCCCTTTTCTCCATATCCTCTCCAGCATTTATTGTTCATAGACTTTTTGATGATGGCTGTTCTTACCAGTGTGAGATGATTCCTCATTGTAGTTTTGATTTGCATTTCTCTAGTATTTAGTGATGCTGAACATCTTTTCATATGGTTTTTGGCCATCTGTATATTTTCTTTAGAGACATGTCTGTTTAGATTTTCTGCCTTTTTTTTAAAATTTGTTTTTGTTGCTATTGTTGTTATTGAGTCATATGAGCTGTTTATATATTTTGGAGATTAATTCCTTGTTGGCCACTTTATCTGCACACATTTTCCCCTATTCTGTCAATTGCCTTTTCATTTTGCTTATGGTTTCTTTTGCTGTGCAAAAGATTTTAGGTTTAATTAGGTCCCATTTGTTTATTTTTGTTTTTATTACTCTAGGAGGTGGATCCTAAAAGATATTGTTGTAATTTATGTCAGAATGTTCCACCTATGTTTTCCTCTAAGAGTTTTATATTATCCAGTCTTAACATTTAGGTCTTTAATCATTTTAAGTTTATTATTGTGTATGGTGTTACAGAATGTTCAAGTTTTTCAACTAGCACATTTATTCAGTTATATATTTCCTTTTTTCAGCTGCTTTTATGATTTGAGATTGATTTAATTTGCTGTTTATTTTTCACTTGATTGATTTGCTCTTGATATTTGTGAACTACTTTACAAATATTAATCTCTTTGCTATAATTCGATTGATACTTAAGTCATTAATACAGTACCTCTGTTTTCACTTCTCTTATAGTGAAGATATTATAGATATTTACTGCATTAGAGTTCATATTTATGTATACTTTGGTAGTTTCCTTTCCCTTTGTATTTTTTACATGTCTCTCTTTCATAGGAAATTATTCATTCTTTACTCCCAGCCATTATTTTATCAGGCCCAGCAACTGTCCTACTTTTACTCCCATGCAGCAATACTCCCATCTCTGAGAAGGAAATGGCAGCCCACTCCAGTGTTCTTGCCTGGAGAATCCCAGGGACGGGGGAGCCTGGTGGGCTGCCGTCTATGGGGTCTCATAGAGTCAGACACAACGGAAGCAGCTTAGTGGTAGCAGCTGCTCAAATGTACCTTAAGGACTCACTTTGCCTCTTCCCATTCTCCTAGAAAGACTATCTTGATAATCCCTATCTGATAAATTCTGGAAGTCAGAAGCTTCTACATTAGAACTTATAATTCATGAAGCTGGTAGAAGTTTTGAGGTTGCAATTAAGTTGTATGGAGGCTCTTTTATTCATCAACTATTGAAGTTGTTCTTTGACCAACTATTATGTCTTTTTTTTGATCCATAATATATGATTACTGATTTATTACTTATGGAAGGACACTATCTTCCTATGGAAAATGTTTCAACCAAAATATGTCCTTGTATTTAGGAACAGTTTTCACATGTGGACCATAAAAATGCAGGGAAAATAATTGAAAGGGCAACTTACCATAGAGTCAGTAAATAAAACTTTAAAAAATTTTCTTTTAAAGCTCAGAAAAATTTAATTAATAAGTACTTTAATCCCTTTTGATTGAACACACTTCCCAATTTGGTATGTCATTAATGTAGTGCCTGGTAGCTAGATGGGACATGAAATGGATAAGGATTAGATTTATATAGGATGTTGCCTTCATCTGTCGGATAAAGACAAATTCCAGAGAGTGAAAATGAACTGGAGTTTGAGTCTTTGGTGCTCCAATTTCTCTTTCTCAATTTTAAGATAGATATACTCCCCAATGACTGCTGTCACAATAGCTTCTAATGGGTTTCTCTAATCCTTTTTCCTTAGAAATGAAAGTTTTGTGCTCTTCTGTTAGGCAAGTTACGAAGGGTCTCAAGGCATTTTGTTATCTAAAACCGCCTAAAGCTATTATTTCCGCCTTCTTAAAATGTGAAAACAATCATGCATGGTTTTATAATTCTAAAAACACATATACTTGTATTTCTGTACGTGTATACATTTAACTGCAGTGTTACATTTATTAAGACAGTGATTGTGAAGAAAGCTGATCGCTGAAGAATTGATGCTTTTGAACTGTGGTGTTGGAGAAGACTCTTGAGAGTCCCTTGTACCTCAAGGAGATCCAACCAGTCCATTCTAAGGGAGATCGATCCTGGGTGTTCATTGGAAGGACTGATGCTAAAGCTGAAACTGCAATACTTTGGCCATCTCATGCGACGAGTTGACTCACTGGAAAAGACTCTGATGCTGGGAAAGGTTGGGGGTGGGAGGAGAAGGGGACGACGGAGAATGAGATGGCTGGATGGCATCACCAACTCTGTGGACATGAATTTGAGTGAACTCTGGGAGTTGGTGATGGGCAGGGAGGCCTGGCGTGCTGTGATTCATGGGGTCACGGAGAGTCGGACACGACTGAGCAACTGAACTGAACTGAACTGAACTGAATCAACAACTGCCAAAGATACAATTTTTACCATTTGGCATGCTGTGCAAACGAGCCATCTACTCCTTTTGACCTATTCCCTACGGTAACTGATATCCATCATAATCATAACCACTAGGAAAAACAAATCTTGTTTTTCTTGTTCACCACTGTATCTGCAACTCAGTACAGTCGTTGTTTAGTCACTGTCATATCCGATTCTTTACAACCCCCAGAACTGTAGCCCTCCAGGGTCCTCTGTCCATGGGATTTCTCAGGCAAGAATACTGGAGTGGATTGCCATTTCCTTCTCCAGGGGATCTTCCCAACCTAGAGATCAAACCTACGTCTCCTGCATTGACAGGCAGATTCTTTACCACTGAGCCATCGGGGTGGACAGTACCTAACACTTAATAGACAATTGATGGATGTCTATCTGTTCAATGAACGAATGGATGATAGTCTGTTAAATCCAGATATAAAGTCTGTGACTGAAGAGGACCGAGCATTAATCAACCTCCTAGTGACAAGATTTTTTTCAAAAAGAGAAACGAAATTAACCTCCTTTACATTATGAGATCAAACTAGTCAATACTAAAGGAACTCAACCCTGAATATTCATTGGAAGTCCTGATACTGAAGCTGAAGTGCCAATATTTTGGCCACCTGATGCAAAGAGTCGACTCATTGGAAAAGACCCTGATGCTGGGAAAAATTGAAGGCAAAAGAAGAGGGTGGCAGAGGATGAGATGGTTAGATAGCATCACAAACTCAATGGACATGAATCTGAACAAACTCTGGGAGATAGTGGAGGATAGGCGCCTAGCATTCTGCAAAGAGTCAGACATGATGAGTGAATAGCAACAGCATGAAGTCCAAACTCATTGAGTTAAATCGTGCAGACATGTGAATTCTAACAAACTAAAGCATATATACCAGCATGGAGAAATTTGCTCTAGGTTTGTACACATTGAATTTTATACCAATCATTTATGAAAGCATGTGGCAAGAAACCCTTGGCTTGCATTATATGGTTATGGTAAACAGTAGGCTTGAGAGGTTGCCAGGGCACTGGATTTGAATATTAAAGAATTAAATTTAGACACTGAATCTTTTTTGTTCTTTATGAATGACTATTTTTATTTCACTATTGTATTATAACCATTCTTGGTTTCTCAAAGACCAAGGAGAGCCAGAGAAAGGGTGATTTTTTTTTAATTGGAGGATAATTACTTTACAAAATTGTGGTGGTTTCTGCCATACTTCAACATGAATCAGCCATAGGTATACATATGTCCTATCCCTCTTAAACCTCCCTCCCACCTGCCTCCCCATACCACCCCTAGTGCCCTGGGTAAGTCATATAAAATTCCAAGTCTCAGTGTTTTTAACATTGAAATTAGAGCAATAATACCTGCCCCAGCCTCCTCAACAGTGATATTGTGAAGATGGAGTGAAATTATGTAGGATTATACAGAAAAATTCTTGTAAATTATTCTTGTAAATAATTATATAAGTTTTAAGTTTTATAAAACCCACATTACTTCACTATATATCTAAAATATTAAAAATATTGTAAATTAAATTTCCAAGTAAATAGTCCTTAAAAATTGCCTTTAATGATGTGGTGAAACATAAAATTTCATATTTATAAGTTAAAAAAAAACAAGCTTTAAATAAAATGTTAATGGTAACATAAAGTTATTCCCAGGTTTGGCAAGTAGCCTAACAGTAAAAATAAAAAAAATACAGTTTACACGAAGAGAATGCACATAGCTAAAAACATTTGAATGACTATTTTTATTTCACTATTGCATTATAACCATTCTTGGTTTTTCAAAGACCAAGGAGAGCCAGAGAAAGGGTGTATTTTTTTTTTAATTGGAGGATAATTACTTTACAAAATTGTGGTGGTTTCTGCCATACTTCAACATGAATCAGCCATAGGTATACATATGTCCTATCCCTCTTAAACCTCCCTCCCACCTGCCTCCCCATACCACCCGTAGTGTCCTGGGTAAGTCATATAAAATTTCTGCTTCTACAGAAATTTTGGTTAAGAATCTTATTTACTTTCAATGATATTTACTGTATTTCCAAAGCTACGTGTTACTTATTCACAGGTAAAACTTTTCATTCTCCTATTAATTTTAGGTCCAAATGAATATTTTTTTTAATATTTAATATTAAAGATTCAGACTTTAAGTTGTTCCAAGTTTCCATGCTACATGGCTTTTACCAAGAATAGGATGCTATTTTTTAGATTGTTGTTGTTGTTATATGTGGAGTTTTATTTTCAATGAAATATGCTGAATTCATTTTTTTTCCTAATCCTGTTTCAGTAATTTAGAATCCTTTGTTCTGAGTTCAGAATTATTACTTGAACTATTCAAAAGCACTGAAGCTCTAAGTGAAGGATAGTTTAATGGATAGTGTTTTTCTTTTTGCCTTGCAATTCTGAAATTTATGCTTTTTTTTTCTTTTGCCTTTTAAAAAAGCTGATCTGTATCCATTTTCTTGCTTAAAATGGTAATCATGAGCATGTTGATACTTTGATAACATTAAACTAAACCTTATAAATTGGCATTATATGGGTAAAAGTATTCAAACCTGGCAATTGCATATAGTTCAATCTACTACAATGACTTTTACCCACGTCTGCTTATTTCTGAACTCTAGTGCATATAGTTAAACAGTCAAGGAAAAAATCAAGAACTTTGTATTGTAAATCACATAATTAATTCAGTTCAGTTCAGTCGCTCAGTCATGTCCGACTCTCCGCGACCCCATGAATCACAGCACACCAGGCCTCCCTGTCCATCACCAACTCCCGGAGGTCACTCAAACTCATGTCCACAGAGTCGGTGATGCCATCCAGCCATCTCATTCTCGGTCGTCCCCTTCTCCTCCCGCCCCCAACCCTTCCCAGCATAGTCTTTTCCAGTGAGTCAACTCGTCGCATGAGGTGGCCAAAGTATTGCAGTTTCAGCTTTAGCATCAGTCCTTCCAATGAACACCCAGGATTGATCTCCTTTAGAATGGACTGGTTGGATCTCCTTGCAGTACAAGGGACTCTCAAGAGTCTTCTCCAACACCACAGTTCAAAAGCATCAGTTCTTCAGCGATCAGCTTTCTTCACAGTCCAACTCTCACATCCATACATGACCATAATTAATTAATGGATACCAATTATTACCAGTTTCCAAATTGAATTTTCCAAACCTCAGGCAAAACATTAAAGGATGTTCTCACCATTAGGGAAATGTCTAGGTTTTAAAAAACATAACAAAAGAAGGTTAAGAGTTAAGATCCCTCTCATATAACATGTGTTGTTTTGTTGTTTGTTGGTTTTATTAAATTTGTGCATTTAGATTCAGAACAATTGTATGGATAAATGGTTTTGCTTTTCTATCCCAATATAAAATACTATGATAGAAAGCATGTTCTCCCAATATCAAAAACATTAACCATTTATAAAATGTGCAAAGTATTGCCAAATCTGTTTCCTATTTTTCCCAAATGGTGCACTGGCATTTGTGTTAATTTGTACGAATTTAATTACATTCCATCTTGAATAATTGTTATCTATGAACTTGCTTAATCGCACATACTGATTTTTTGTTCTTTATCAAAATAATAAGATGCTCATGATTGAATATTTAAATAGGATAAAGGAGTATCAAGTGAAAAGAAGAAAGAAAAGCATCCTGTCCGTATTTTCCAATCCCATCCCTCAGCAGTAATCAGTTTTCACATTTCCCTGGATTACTGTAATGCCATAGAGTGTTTCTCTGTAAAAGCTATCTGCCCTTCCTTTGCTCAGTTACACAAGACTTAAAAGCATGTCCTGGTGCTAAAAATTTTGGAAACATAGAATGCCATATGTCTAATTTTTAATGATGAGGAAAGCATTTGCTTCTATGCAACTCTCCTTTACCATGAGCAAGAGCCAATTTTTCTTTCAAGATTTTTTTTTTCTAAAAAGATTTTGACAATATGTGCAACTTAATGCAAAATGTACCAATCACAAAAGGACTTACAAAGTCACTTTCTGTTTAGAAAGTGAAGAGGAACTCAAAAGCCTCTTGATGAAAGTGAAAGAGGAGAGTGAAAAGGTTGGCTTGAAGCTCAACATTCAGAAAACAAAGATCATGGCATCTGGTCCCATCACTTCATGGAAAATAGATGGAAAAACAGTGGAAACAGTGTCAGACTTTATTTTTTTGGGCTCCAAAATCACTGCAGATGCTGATTGCAGCCATGAAATTAAAAGACGCTTGCTCCTTGGAAGGAAAGTTATGACCAACCTTGATAGTATTTTAAAAAGCAGAGACATTACTTTGCCAACCAAGGTCCGTCTAGTCAAGGCAATGGTTTTTCCCGTGGTCATGTATGGATGTGAGAGTTGGACTGTGAAGAAAGCTGATCGCCGAAGAATCGATGCTTTTGAACTGTGGTGTTGGAGAAGACTCTTGAGAGTCCCTTGGACTGCAAGGAGATCCAACCAGTCCATTCTAGAGGAGATCGATCCTGGATGTTCATTGGAGGGACTGATGCTAAAGCTGAAACTGCAATACTTTGGCCACCTCATGCGACGAGTTGACTCACTGGAAAAGACTCTGATGCTAGGAGGGATTGGGGGTGGGAGGAGATGGGGACGACAGAGAATGAGATGGCTGGATGGCATCACCGACTCTGTGGACATGAGTTTGAGTGTACTCCGGGAGTTGGTGATGGACAGGGAGGCCTGGCGTGCTGTGATTCATTGGGTCGCGGAGAGTCGGACATGACTGAGCGACTGAACTGAACTGAACTGAACTGAATGGACTAGAGGTGTCGTCTTTGAGGAACAATTGGAGCAGTGGAGTACAGATTTTGCATTTGGTGCTTGTGGCATTTCTTGTTGGTGCTCTGTGGCATCTGAGAAACTAGGCATAATTCTAAAAGCACTCTGTCTATTGTTAGATATCTCAGGTACTATGAGGTAACCATGGAGAGGCTTGGCCAGGAATACAGAGAGATTGTTATCCCACTGTTTACTCTTAACAGCTAAATAACCAATAAAAGTAAAACAGAATAAACAGGGAGATATCCAAAGTACTCACAACATCTGTTCAGGCCTGAATGTGTGTCCACAATGGTTCGAGAACAATGTAACAAACCTTAACGGTTCAATGGTTCCATTCAAATTGATTTTCATAAACAGGTTAAGATTCAGAGCTTCAACTAAGCTTTTCACTTCAAATGAACACATACATAGTGAGGCCTGAATACTGCATTTAACTCTCTAAAAGAGAAATGGAAAATATGGTCCCTGTGCTCTGGTAATTTGTAACGTTAATTGAATACACAGGTCAGACTTATACAAACAAGTTAGAAAGTAATAAAAGTAGAAAAGACATAATGCAGCCAAAATACCTAGTATAAGGCATGAGTGTTACTCAATTTGTGAAAAGTAGAAAGCCATGTGGACTTCCCAGGTGACTCAGTGGTAAAGAACTCTTGCCTGCCAATGCAGGAGACATGGGTTTGATCCCTAGGTCAGGAATATCCTCTGGAGAACAAAGTGGCAACCCACTCCAACATTCTTGCCTAGGAAATCCCATGGACAGAAGAGCCTGGCAAGCTACATTCCGTGGGGTCACAGAAGAGTCAGACACAACTTAGAGGCTAAACAACAACAGAAAATCAATGTAGAGAGCAGAAACTGAGAATAATTTTATTGAGGAGAAAGCCTTTGAAATATTCATGCTTTGAATACAAGT
This sequence comes from Moschus berezovskii, assembly GCF_049115385.1. NCBI lineage: Eukaryota > Metazoa > Chordata > Mammalia > Artiodactyla > Moschidae > Moschus > Moschus berezovskii. Next base: position 30,218,350 of record NC_142488.1, on the reverse strand, counting down.
GACATTTGGACAATACTAGTAGCTACCACTTATTATGTGCCAAGGACACATTCTAAAATTTTGCTATGATAACTTGTCACCACAAAAACCCTATTAAGAAAGCACTATTATACCTGTATTCTGAACTATACAAGCTGGACATAATGGTTTGGTTCAGAGTGCTGGGAGTGTCTAATTCTGAATACATTCTCAAGGTATAGAGTTCATAGGATTTGGTGGCCAATTATATGTGGGTTGATAGAAGATTCAAGGATAACACTAAGAATTTTAACATGAACAGCTGAGACAGTGGAGCGGCCATTAACTATAACATGTTGAAAATTGCAAGACAAACAAGGAAGGGTACAAGGTTGAGTTTAAGTTTGGTTTTGATGTGTTAAGTTTGAGATGTAGACATCAAGAAATATATTGAATATCTCTTGGATATATAGAATAAGTTATGTTCAAGAGGTCTTTGCAGTTAGAGATAAAAATTTAGGAATCATTCTTCCACACTTGCTCACAAAATATGGGTTTTTCTGATGTCCCCTTTCTAGCCCTCTTTCCTATAACCCCACTTCTATAGATAGTCTCAGCCACTCCCATGGTCTAAATATCGTTTGGACACAAATGGATCTTATTGGTGGAAATGGAAAACAGGATAGGCAAGATGTCAAGATGGCGTCGTAGAATCACTGCTCATAGTGCCCAGTAGTGGGGCATTGGCACATGTAGGGACTCAACCATTGAATGATTGACTCTGCTGAAAGCTACAGCAAAGTGCTTATGGGCTAACAGAAAAAGGGGGACTTTGACTTTCTGGTTCACTGTTGTATTCCCAGTATATAGACTGTATCAGGCACATGGCAGATTTTCAACAGATATTTGTTGAGTTAATGAATGAAGTCAGACCTGCAGCTCTCAGAGAAGTAGAGAGAAACCTGAGGCCTAGCAGAACGTGGTAAGACTACAGAGGCCAGGGCTGTGTGGTGAAGGCCATATTTAACAGTGATGAATGCTGCAGAGTCAGGAAAAAGATGCGATCAAGAAGCTATTAGTGAACCAAATAGAAATTTTCCTCAGAAAGTAAATAGAGTTAAGAAAAAAAAAAAAGTGAATCACAGGTGTTTTATAGCCATCTGCTCACATTAAGTCATTTTGAGTCGTAAAAGATGAAGAATCACTAGAAAGCAATGTTATAATTTGTAAATTAAGTTCAATATACTTCAAACCAGAATATAATTGAAATATGTAAGTCACTTTTCAGGGAAAATACACTCAACAATCAATTTCATATTATCTTTTATTTTACTTATTGTGTTATATATCTGAGACTGTATTGTTTCAATTTTAAGGTAGCTTTTTTTTTTGCTTATGGAAACAGTCTTACTAAGGGAACACTGACAAAATTTGAAGTAAATATTTTATAAATAATTTATAAATATTTTATTACAAACCTTAAAATAGAAGGTAAAATTTCAGATTAATGTTTGTATACACATCCTATGATCGAACAATTATTTAAAACCTTTCCTCAGAGTTTTAAACTCACAAAACTGTGTTTGACCTGACTTCTTGGTGTAAAACAGGACTAAGCATACCTACATGTTATAGACATTCTCATTTTTTGATTGTGTGCCAAAGTTTGTGCAAGTGCTGAACTGAACTCTGTTGTTTATGGGTGAAATGCCCATTTATTTTCATGACTACATGGAAGTCACAACAGCAATATGAATTTCAAATGGCACTTTTAGAAATAGAAATCATACAGGCATGTTTCAGAGTAAATATGAAACAAATAACTTGCTTTAAGAGGACACATTAAACATTCACTAAGTTCTTGTTTAAGTTTATTGTCATCAGAAATGATTACTAATATGTTCAGTTTATCAGCTGTCAGTGTTTCCTACTCTAGCCCTGTCCAGTTTCTTCAGTATCTTGTTTGACATTCATATAAATAGATTTAACATTTACGTGGGAAAAGGCATGCTTTGTAATGAAACATTCTGACAGCAAGGAAGTAGTTGTCACTTTATACTAAATGGAAGAAAAACCAAAAATCAGAAATGTGCCCATTATGGTAGAGAACAGATCCTCATTAAATTAGTAGTTATATGAGGCCTTTATCTCAGCCTGATTAGTTGGCAAATAGGTCCCTTGTTTGGTTTACTAGATCAATTGTCTGTAGTCTCTAGTTTCTCTTTTTTAGCTCATTAAAAACACTTATAGATTCCAATTGGATTCTCTTCTGAAATTGAGACCCACATTTCTAAATATTATTTTATCTCAAACTGAGGCCTATATTATGCTGGCTGTGAAACCAATGAGCTCTTATTTAAACAACATGCTTTTCACCTAGAAATGTGCATTACAGCAGTATGGTTCACTATCTTCTGTTTTTCCTTATTTTACATATTCAGGCTTTTTACTTTCAATTTTGAAAGTTACTTTCCAATCAAAATTTTCTCTATCAAAATAAATAAGGATCTCATTTAACTTACTTGATTCTAGGAGCCAGAGTGGCAAGGATGCTATTTTGAAATATTAAGGACTTAAATTATATAGACTCATGCTTTCCAGACATTGAAATTTCCATTTCCAGGAAGTGTGTCTAACAAATAAACGTCTCATCGAATTGAAATTGGGAGCAGGGAGGTCAATTCATAGGGGCATGTCAACATCAAGAAAGAAGTTAACTAGTAAGTAGGTACTTCCTCATTTTGCCATCATATTTCAGGTAAGATAAGGAACTATTCTGCAAGAGAAATGGAAATAATATACTCTATAGTGATCCTGGGGATTTCTCTATCTCCATAGCAACTACAGAGACTATGGTTTCCTTTTTAGAGGGTCAGAAACTATAAAGATCACTTATTTCTAGACAAACCAAAATAGTAAAAAGCTATAAAAGATCTCATCTCTGACTTTAAACTGTGGAAATTGCTACAGAATTTTCTTTGGTGCATATACCATTTTGTTTTCTGTGTGCAGTGCCTCAGGGACAAGAGTATGTTTAGGGACTTTAAAAAGGATTTCCTGGACTCCAGCCAACTTTGACAGCATTCTGAAAGAATGCACCAAGGAGCTATTATCTAGATATCCAGGGAGTATGACATCTTCTGCCCCAGTTTTTGCTTTTTGCTTTTCTCATTTAAGATAGAAAGTTTTCCTGCTTTGGCAATGTGCTGCCCTGCATTGCTAAAACTGTTCACAACTCGATTCTGAGCAATTCTACCACTTCCCAGAGAACTGGGAGCTCTCCAGAGATTTGGATTAAAAATCAGGAAGCTTTGCAAGGTCAAATCATCTGAGAGAGAATATATATTCTCTCTCACACACCCCACATCCAAACCATAAAAGAATTTCTTTTAGACCAGTAGAGAAGATACTCCCACCCTTCTCTTTGATTTTATCCCCATAGGAAATGACAACTATTCATTGTAAGTGTCTAGAATCCCAACATGCAGACAAATGGAGCTGGTTGCCCCAGTGTGAATTTCAGTACTAAGCCTATCAGCGAGCTGAATGGTTGGTATCAAGTGGAGAACGTATAAGAGTTCTGGATTTTTGCCCTTGGGCTTGCAGCCATGCAAACCTGGAGTCTGTGACTTACATCAGCAAGAATCTAGCCAGTGTAAGCATTGGGGAAGGTCATTTGGTCAGTAGAGTTAACAGAAGCAGCAGAGAAAGTCATGTTGGTGCATGTTCCTGGCACATGAACTAATCTAGCTAGTGTGTGCATGCGTGCTTAGTCATGTATGACTGTATGAGACCCCATGGACCGTAGCCTGCCAGGCTCCTCTGTCCATGGGATTCTACAGGAAGGAATACTGGAGTGGGTTGTCATGTCCTCTTCCAGGAACTCTTCCTGACCCAGGGATTGAACTCATATCTCTTGCATTTGCTGCATTGGCAGGTGGATTCTTTCGTACTGTACCATCTGGGAAGCCCCAATCCAGCTAGTTGGGTAGCCCTAAATATCCCACATAAGACTATAGGCTCAGAATGAATTTTTACCAGGTGAATAAAAGAAAGAACGTAAGAGGCTTTCTTGAGTTCAGTAACCTCTAAGGCATTGATAACATATCCAAGATCCATCCTGTCTTTTAAACATTTTTGTTTTAGTATCTGTTTTCATTTTATTAAACTTTTCCTCCATAAAGAAGTGTCTTATGTGAAATAAAACAAACTGTAGTGTCGTACTAGGTTATTTTAAATCTTGTAGTGAAAGAGGATGACTTTGGAACACAGTCTTCTCTGTCCAGAGTTACATTTCCACACTTTCAAGATGCTGAGTTTGCTCTCGATAAGATCACCAATCACCTCCCACATTTCCACAGTTGACCTTTTACTCCTGTTTCTAGATGCATTTGACTTGTTGGCAGCTCCCTCCCTCTCTCTCGATATTCATTCTTCCTTTGTTTTTTTTTTTCCATTTATTTTTTATTGGAGGCTAATTATTTTACAATATTATATTTGTTGGTTTTGCCATACATTGACATGAATCTGCCCCGGGTGTATATGAGTTCCCCTTTCTGAACCCCCCTCCCACCTCCCTCCTCCCCTTATCCTCCCTCTGGGTCATCCCCGCACTCCAGCACCGAGCATCCTGTATCATGCATTGACCCTGAACTGGTGATTCATTTCACATATGATAATATACATGTTAATACATACATTACTCTTCTGGTTCTTCTCCAAGGTCTGATGAGATCTGCTCTTTGGACATATTCATCTCCAACCTCTACGTCTGCTTTCCACAAAGGTTCATCCTTAGGCAAAACAAACATTTCTGAGCAATTTTCCCATCTCTCCTACAATTAAACAATACCTACTCTATTCCCCTGAATAGCCATTCTGTATGTAACACAGGCAGAACAGTTATATCCTGCATTTTCTTCAGAAGAGTAATGTCACAGGCTATTTTCTGTGTTGGCATGCCTTCCTTTTCCTCATATGGTAATCCTTTGTCTCTCAGATAAATATCCTGACTACAGAGTTAAATTGACTTGCTTAACAACAACAACAAAAAACTTGAAACCTTCTAATCACAAGGTATTCATGGACTTGAAGACAACACTGGGGAATTGTATAAATAATCTCTCCCTCTTCCCCACCCCCTCTCTCTCTGAAATTCATTCACACCACCCATAACCATCATGTCTAAATGACTAGCAGACCTGACAACACAACTCTTTTCCTTAGGGTCTCAAGGTGAGCACTGACTTTCCCCTTACAAGTGACATTATCTATATCCTCACCAGCTTCCCCCAAGACAAGTCCTCATGCACCGCAGTCATGAAGGCAGACTCTGAAGCAAACTCCACCAGTCTGACTGGGAAGGTGCAGGCTCAGCAACAGGCATTCCCTGTATAGCCTCGTCTCCATTTCAGACATGTTTGAGATCCTCCCCAATTTTGCCTGCGAGTTGGCCAACATATTCATTTTATTGGTACTTGTTCAGTTTTTATGTTTATACAGTTGACTCTTGAACAGCCTGGGTTTTTGTTGTTGTTGTTGTTGTTAAGCAAGTCAATTTAACTCTATGGTCAGGATATTTATCTGCGTGACCAAGGATTACCATATGAAGGAAAGGAAGGCATGCCAACATAGAAAATAGCCTTTTTATGTTTTCCATAGAAAATACTATAGAGCTGCACTTTGCTGGTAGCTCAGACAGTAGACAAATCTGCCTGCAATGCGTGAGAACTAGGTTTCATCCCTGGGTCAGGAAGATCCCCTGGAGCAGGGAATGACTACCCACTCCAGTATTCTTGCCTAAAAAATTCCATGGACAGAGGAGCCTGGCGGGCTACAGTTCTTGCGGTCACAAAGAGTCAGACACAACTGAGCAGCCAACACTTTCGCTTTGACTATAGAACTATACAATCTGTCATTGGAAAAATCCACAGATGCTGAGCAACTGTGGATATTGAGGGCCAACTATAAATTATACACGGATTAACCCTCATGTTATTCAAGGGTCTACTTTATTTATCCTGACAGCATATGATCTCTGGATCAGAGAACACACAAGTGATTACTCGAGAGCATCTTAGTACACGTCCTCATGCCCCAAATCCCCATGAGACGAGAGGTGAGGGCCAGATGTTTACCTGTGCATCTATGGGTTACCGTACAAGAGGCAAAACTCAGTATCAGAAACATCAGAGCTTATATAAGGGAGTTGGCATATCTGATAGAGACAGAAAGAGAGACATGGAGGGACTTGGGTGTCAGAAGGGAGAGAGGGGGTGAAGATAGAGAAACAGAGACCTTTGCTCTCCTCTCCAGAGAGGGGGGCAGGTCTCTCTCTGTTATCCTCAGAAGGTAAGTTGGAATGTAAGCAAAGGTATCCAAGGAAGCTTCTGGGTCTCCCTGAAATAATACACTAATCTCAGCTCCAAGGTATATTTGCTGTTCAATGATCCTTTAACCCAGATACCATTGTTCTTTGCTCAGAAAGCCTAGAACATGTGGAAATGGGAGAAAATATATGACCCAACTGTGTTTGTCATCTCATATCCCCTTCTCAAAATCTGATGCCAGCTGCCTATTGAATACCTATAGCCTGATGACCCAAAGGCTTTTCATTGTCATCATACACAAACACACACAGACACACACAAGCATGTACACACAGAACCTGTTCATCCATCTGCAGTCCTTTTACTCAGATACCAGTATTCATTCAGAAGCTCAGGCCAGAAACCTGGGAGCGAGAGTCATTCTGCCTCTTCACTCAATACACAGTCACTGACTTCTGCCAAGTATCCTTCCTAAACAGCTTTCTCAATTCAACTCAAATATGGAGGCCGACTCGTTTTATTACATTAATAATATTTTAAGTTTTGAGATGTAGAATACAGTGCTATGTGTGCTTTCCTTGAAAAGAATTCACGTATATTGGAAACATGATGAAGATTTTTTGGATAAGTGAATAAAATATTATATCAATTTGTTCAAAATAATACAGTTGAGGTGAATGAGTGGACATATACAGTGAAACAGTGTTGCCCTTGGTTTTATAAGTGTTGGCAGTAGATGATAGATTCATGGGGGCTATTTGTACTGTTTTCTTTTTTTTTTTCTTTTCTGTTTTTGTATATATTTGAAATTCATGTACATGTCTGTGTATGTGTGAGACGGTTCCCCACTGTCTACTGAATTGCATGCAGTATTTTTAAAGCACATTGGTAATTATCTCCAGCTGCTATTTCCGGACCCATCTTCCCTGATCCTATGTTTCTGAAAAGTCAGATATGACTGCTCATGTTTCCTATCTTTGCATATGTATTAGCTGCTAAGTATGACATCCTTCCCACTTCAGCTATTCAGCTATGTATATCTACCCCAAATCCTACTTCCTTTATGAACCCTTTCCTTGGTTTGTGACCACATATATGATTCATTCCTTCTCTGAACTTTGAAAAAACATTTGGTACCATTTAGATCACTCATCAAATAATTTCTGAACATTTAGCTGGGATTTCTACACTATAACTGTTTCCTTCAGTTTTCCTCCCTTACGTTCTCTTACCACACCCTCCCTTACCACCTCAATAAGGCCAATTCAAAACTTACTCAAAACAAGTAAATCTGTGCTTCACCTACCTTTGCTTTCTCCATATTGATCCTTATACATAAAAGAACTCAGTAAATGTTTACTCAATTGACTTGTCTTTGATAATTCAGATAAGCAAAATAACCAAATTCATGCTTGCAAGTCTAGACAAATATGGAAGATTTTGGCATTTTTTGAACACTGATATATTTTTTTAAGTTATTATATAATGACATTTTGTTTTTCCCCCTTAAATACAATCTATATTTAAAAATTATGGAGTTGATTTTTGTGATACTTTAACTTATTCAACACAAATGCACTGGGTACATACAGTGTACCAGGCATGTGTCCGAGATCTGGAAACCCTGCACTCATAGGGTCTAGTCTAGTGATACAGAGAAGCTAGTAGATAGGTAATCTCATATTAGTCATAAAGGCAGTGAAGGAAAATGAAAAAACAAGGAAAACAGAGCACTCAGGGCTGCTACTTAAAATGGAAAGGTAGAAAAGGCTCTTCTGATATGAAAAAGAAGTAAGAAAAACAGTCATTTAAGTTTCTTGGAGGGAAGATTTATTTTTGGCAGAAAGAACAGCAAATGCAGAAACCTCAAAGCAAGAGTACATTCAGTTGGTTTGAGGAACACAAAGAGGCAAATGAGGCTGAAATGGTGTGTACTTGGAGGAGGGCTTCCCTGGTGGCTCAGCTGGTAAAGAATCCACCTGCAATGTGGGAGACCTGGGTTTGATCCCTGGGTTGGGAAGATCCCCTGTAGAAGGGAAAGGCTAACCATTCCAGTATTCTGGCCTGAAGAATTCCATGGACTGGATAGTCCATGCTGTCACAGAGTCTGACACGACTGAGCGACTTTCACTTTTTGGAGGAGACTAAGGAAAAAGTAAGACTGGAATGGCAGGCAGCATACAACCAAGTTGTGCAGAACTTTGTAGGCCCTGATGAAGGCTCTGGGTTTGGGTGTTCCCTGGTCCAGTGACTAGGACTTGGTACTTTCACTGATGGGGCCCGAGTTTAATACCTTTTCAGGGAACTAACGTCCCACAAGTTGTGCCTTGTGGGCAAACAATAAATTTGATAAGGAGCATTTGAGAAGTGAAGTAATATGATTTGATTTGTGTTTCATACAAATTTCTTTGGCTATTGTGTGGAGAATTGATGGGAGAGGGTCAAGACAAGAAACAGGAGGGTCATTTAGGTACGAATTGAAAAATCCAGGTGAGAGACAAGGGTGGCTTTTATCAGTTATCACAAGGGAGATGATGAGAAGAGGTCAAATTCTGGACATGTTCTTGGAAGTAGAGTCTATAGGATAATCCAGTAATATGAATATAAAGATTGAAAAAGAAGGATCAAGGAGGATTCCAAGGGTGTCAACCTGAATAACTGTTAATTGTTATGCCATTTACTGAAATGAGGAAAATGATGGGAAGAGAAGGATAAGGGAGTGCTGTTCAGAATGTGGTTGGTGCTATGTTAAGTTTGAGATGCTCCTGAGACATCCAAGTGTCAAGAAAGTTGTTGGAAGTATGAGTATGGATTTCAGAGTTGAGGTCATGGCTGGAGATGTAAGTTGGGGAGTGATTGTCATATTTATTGTTCCATTACTCAGTCATGTCCAGCTCTTTGCGACCCCATTGACTTCAGCTCGCCAGGCTTCCCTATCCGTCACCGTCTCCCAGAACTTGCTCAAACTCATGTCCACTGAGTCAGTGATGCCATCCAACCATCTCATCCTCTGTCGTCCCCTTCTCCTCCTGCCTTCAATCTTTCCCAGCATCAGGGTCATTTCTAATGAGTCAGTTCTTCACATCAGGTGGCCCAAGGATTGGAGCTTCAGCTTCAGCATCAATCCTTCCAATGAAGATTCAGGGTTGATTTCATTTAGGATTGACTGGTTTGATGTCCTTGTAGTCCAAGGGACTCTCAAGAGTCTTCTCCAACACCACAGTTCAAAAATATCAATTCTTCAGTGCTCAGGCTTCTTTATGCTCCAACTCTCACATCCATACATGACCACTGGAAAAACCATAGCTTTGACTATACAGACCTTTTTCGGCAAAGTAATGTGTCTGCTTTTTATTTATTTTTAATTTTAATTTATTTATTTTAATTGGAGGCTAATTGCTTTACATTATTGTATTGGTTTTGCCATACATTGTCATGAATCTGCCCTGCTGTCTAGGTTTCCCATAGCTTTCCTTCCAAGGAGCAGGGGTCTTTTTAAAATTTAATTAATTTTTTCATTGAAGGATAATTGCTTTACAGAATTTTCTTGTTTTCTATCAAACCTTAACAAGAATCAGCCATAGGTATACATATATCACCTCCCTTTTGAACCTCCCTCCCTTTTCCTTCCCCATCCCACCCCTTAATTTCATGGATGCAGTAACCATCTATAATGATTTTGAAGTCCAAGAAAATAAAGTTTGTCACTGTTTCCATTGTTTCCCCATCTATTTGCCATGAAGTGATGGAACTGAAGGAAAATTATGACCAACATAGACAGCATATTAAAAAGCAGAGACATTACTTTGCCAACAAAGTCCATCTAGTCAAGGCTATGGTTTTTCCAGTGGTCATGTATGGATGTGAGAGTTGGATTACAAAGAAAGCTGAGCACAGAAGAATTGATGCTTTTGAAGTGTGGTGTTGGAGAAGACTCTTGAGAGTCCCTTGGACTGTAAGGAGATCCAACCAGTCTATTCTAAAGGAGATCAGTCCTGGGTGTTCATTGGAAGGACTGATGCTAAAGCTGAAACTCTAATACTTTGGCCACCTGATGTGAAGAGTTGACTCATTGGAAAAGACCCTGATGCTGGGAAAGATTGAGGGCAGGAGGAGAAGGGGACGACAGAGAATGAGATGGTTGGATGGCATCACCGACTCAATGGACATAGGTTTGGGTGGACTCCGGGAGTTGGTGATGGACAGGGAGGCCTGGCATGCTGCAGTTCATGGGGTCACAGAGAGTCAGACATGACTGAGCGACTGAACTGAACTGAACTGAACTGATGGGACCAGATGCCATATTGTTACTTTTTTGAATGTTGACTTTTAAGCCAATATCAAGAGGCTCTTTCATTCCTCTTCACTTTCTGCCATAAGGGTGGTTTTATCTGCATATCTGAGGTTATTGATATTTCTCCTGGCCATCTTGATTCCAGCTGGTGCCTTATCCAGCCCAGCAACTCGCATGATGTATTCTGTGTATAACTTAAATAACAGGGTGACACTATACAGCCTTGAAATACCCCTTTCCCAATTTGGAACCAGTCTGTTGTTCCATATCTGGTTGTAACTATTGCCTTCTTGACCTGCATACAGATTTGTAGGAGTCAGGTAAAATGGTCTGATATTCCAATCTCTTTAAGAATTTTCCACAGTTTGTTGTGATCCATACAGTCAAAGGCTTTAGTGTAGTCAGTGAAGCAGAAGTAGATGTTTTTCTGGAATTCTCTTGCTTTTTCTATGATCCAATGGATGTTGGCAGTTTGATCTCTGGTTCCTCTGACTTTACTAAATCCATCTTGAACATCTGAGAGTTCTTGGTTCACGTACTATTTGAGGCCTAGCTTGGAGAATTTTGAGCATTGCAACATAGAGATTATTTAAAGTCATGCAACCAAATAGGAGGTAATATAGATAGTCAGGAAAGATCTATGCTAGAGCACCCCAATATTAAGAGATTAGTAAGAGGAGAAAGATTCTGTAAAGGAAACTGAGAAGCTGTAGGCAAGAAGGTGGAAGAAAAAAAACAGAAGAATTCAGGTTACAGAAGCCAAACAAAGATAGAGTTTTAAGAAAGAGAGAGTGATTGCCAGTATCAAGATGAAGACTGAATTACCGATTCAAATTGGGCACGTTGAAATCAGTGGGCTTCAAGGCTAATGACTTTTAAAAGTCAGAAAATGAAAAAGGCAAGACTGTTAGTTACTCTGGGTGTTGATACATTTCCTTTCTTCTCTTTCCATAGACAACTGAGTCATTTCTGACTTGCTTTAAAATTTCAATATTGCAGAATATAAAAGACAACCTGCAACAAATCTCAGGTCGGATTGATGTCATTCACAATAAGAAGGCAGCAGCATTGCAAAGTGCCACACCCCCGGAAAAGGCGAAGCTACAGGAAGCTCTCTCCAGGCTCGACTTCCAGTGGGAAAGAGTGAACAAAATGTACAAGGACCGACAAGGGTAGGTACCACTTTCCTTTTACTAAAAGGAAATGATTATACCTATCTCCCAGGAATTCTAGAGCTCATGTCCATGCTCTTCATGAAAAAAGAGATAGGGAAGAAGAGAGGGAGATGTATCACTATCACTGGAAAAAGGTAAGTGAAATCAGAACAAATGGTGATATAGTTGAAACTAATGAGCCGAATTCAACAGATTTTTCAGAACTAAAGTTAGCATCATGTTGGAACACTATAATATCCTCAAAAATTTCAGGTCATGCCAAAACCGATTTGGTCATTGAATTGAGGTGGTTTAAATAATTGTGCCATATAATTTGTATACTTTTGGTCAACTCTGCATCCTATAGATTTATAATAGTTTGATATACATATATTAATATATTGGAAATATAAGCTAGCAACACGAAGTTGACTTTCATGTGTTGTTTCTATTTTGAAGGTGATCTTTTACATTTTATGTCTCCCTACTTTTTTCTCTCAAGGAATTTGATTTAAAATTATTAATTTAAAAAAAATTATAAAATTATTAATTTTTCATGCTTCCTTAATTAAAATATCTAATTGTTGACCAAATTTTTAAAATTCACATACATTTCTTAGCCTCAGACCACAAGAAGGTGCTGTTTCCTCTTCCAATTTTAGGTGAAACATTATAAAATTGTAATGGCTTAAAGCACTTTCTTTCAAAGAGTTGTTTCAAGAGAGTATTCTTCATTATTATTGAGGAAATAAAATCATTTTTAATAATTACAAGGAACCTCCTTAATATCTCTCATATCTGTCCATTTCTTAATGTCTTTACTTCGTTTTTGTTCTTAATTTACTACATTAGATTCCTAAATCAATACTTCCAGCATAAATCTCAGTGTTTCTAATGATCATGCCTTCTTTGCTCGCAATTATCTTTCATCCAGAATTGTTTTTCTGAAGTGTGAGAACTTAAGTGCTGTTACCTCATTCCTGTTAGAATGAAGTCTAGATTCATTAATTTGGAACAAAAGGCTTTCACATGATCCCTGCTTATGTGGTCAACCTCACTGTGTATAAATTCCTGCCTGCCTATAACTCCTCTGAATTCTGCTCTACCAATATTAACTTGATTTAAAGATTTCCAAATGTCTTCTGCCCACTCAGGCCTACCTGCCTTCAAGTCTCATGTCAAATGTTATTTCCTTCTTAAAATCCTAAAAATATTAGTTGATCTTAGAAACTTAGATATCATTTTAACATTAATATAATATAATATCAGCATACAATTTATATATTTGCAAATGTTGCCAGACTCAGTGGCTACCCGTAGAGTGGGTGCATGCTAAATCATTTCAGTTGTGTCCAACTCTTTGCAACCCCATGGACTATAGCCTGCCAGGTGCCTCTGTCCATGGGATTTCCCAGGCAAGAATACTGGAGTGAGTTGCCATGCCTTCCTCCAGGGAATCTTCCCATCCCAGGAATCAAACACATGTCTCTTACATCTCCTGAATTAACAGACAGGTTCTTTACCACCAGAACCACCTGGGATGCCCCTGCTCCAAAGTCACCTTTTCCTAGAATTTACTATAGAGCAATATTTTTTTTTTACTTTTATGTCTCCTGCACAAGCTCCTGAAAGACAGAGATATGCTTTATTTTATGTAATATGTTCAGGACTAAGATAGTACTGAGCACCAAGTGGATGTTCAGTGTATATGAACTGAATCCCCCACCAGGAAGCCTGAAAATATTTTCCCTTGGACTGTCTAATAGTTTTATCTCAACTTACTGGCAAACAGCTGGTTCCAGGGTATCCATAGCCATTCTTGATAAAGGGAAAGAAACTCAGCAGTCCTAGGTATATACTACAAAAGACCAATTTATCATTCCATCATGATATACCTCTCAGTATCCCATACTAAGTCAAAATGAACTTCTGCAAGTTACTCAATGAGGTCAGTTTCGTCACTCTCTTTTGGGGGTGCTCATTCCACATTGGGAATGTTTGCGTCTCTGCTGTCTTCTCTCAGGGTTTTCTTCCAGCCATCCAGGCCACCAACACTATCCTCTAAGAACTTTCAGGGTTCTTGGGTAGGCAGTGGCTACGTGCTTCTGAAGGCACTGACCACTCTTTCAGGAAGGCTAAGGTGAGACTTTCTGCTTTCTGAGAATTTTCCCCCACTTTCGGTCATCTTTTGTCACTGAGCTACATATTTCCTTCTGACAGTCATGCAGCTCTTTACCTTTCAGTTCACTTTCAACCATAGTCTTGAAAAGAAGCAGATCCTCTAATGCCATCCTACAGAGAGAGTAAGCTGAATTCTCACCTCAGATCTGGATGGACTCTTTCCAATGTCTGGCAAATGATGGAGTGTCACTAACCCCAGTAGACTCATTCTTTACTTATCCAGATGCTGGAAAATAATCCTCATTTTGCTCTAGTTGGACTTCTCTAGGGATTGGTCAGGAGCTGCTAAATTTCAAGTGACTGTAGCCTCAGTTCAGTTCAGTTGCTCAGTTGTGTCCGACTCTTTGCGACCCCATGAATCACAGCATGCCAGGCCTCCAACACCAACTCCCGGAGTTCACTCAAACTCATGTCCATCGAGTCGGTGATGCCATCCAGCCATCTCATTCTCTGGCATCCCCTTCTCCTCCCACCCCCAATCCCTCCCAGCATCAGGGTCTTTACCAGTGAGTCAACTCGTCGCATGAGGTGGCCAAAGTATTGGAGTTTCAGCTTTAGCATCAGTCCTTCCAATGAACACCCAGGATTGATCTCCTTTAGAATGGACTAGTTGGATCTCCTTGCAGTCCAAGGGACTCTCAAGAGTCTTCTCCAGCACCACAGTTCAAAAGCATCAATTCTTCAGCGATCAGCTTTCTTCACAGTCCAACTCTCACATCCATACATGACCACGGGAAAAACCATAGCCTTGACTAGACGGCCCTTGGTTGGCAAAGTAATGTCTCTGCTTTTGAATATGCTATCTAGGTTGGTCATAACTTTCCTTCCAAGGAGTAAGCGTCTTTTAATTTCATGGCTGCAATCAGCATCTGCAGTGATTTTGGAGCCCCCCAAAATAAAAGTCTGACACTGTTGCCACTGTTTCCCCATCTATTTCCCATGAAGTGATGGGACCAGATGCCATGATCTTTGTTTTCTGAATGTTGATCTTCAAGCCAACCTTTTCACTCTCCTCTTTCACTTTCATCAAGAGGCTTTTTAGTTCCTCTTCACTTTCTGCCATAAGGGTTTAGTCTTGGGTAAAACTTTTAAGTTATTGTGTGTGAGTACAGACCCTAGAGTTCAACTTGATTTGATATCCTGGCTTTGCTGCTGACTAGCTCTATGTCCTTGAGCAAGTTCCCTTACCTTTATGCTCTATAATTCCCTTATCTACACAATGGGACAAAAATATTTACTAAGTCATAGAGTTGTTATGAGGATTAAATGATACAGTGTACATCGAGTGTTTAGTGTATTGCTTCTACATAATGACTCAGTCAAGCTCGGCAATTTTGATGATAAAAATAATGGTCTTCTGGCTCTGATAGTCTTCATGCCTGTTAATTCTTTCTTATATGCTCTCACATTTTCCTCAGCACCATAGAGAGCTAATTTAAATTCAGTCCCTGATTTGAAGAACCTCCCAGTGCTAGAGAGAAAATGGACAAACAGCCAATAAATTACAGGTTGATAGATACAAGCAATGCTGGAGGGCGAGAACAAGATCCCTGGGGAGGAGAAAAGGAACATCTTACTCCGAGTCAGGAATAAAGCAAGGTCAATGGACCGTTCAAGGTTCTGAGTTACAACTAACAGAAAGAGACTTCGATTGCCTTAGGTAGAATTACATAATTAGAAGAATATCAGGTAACTCATGGAATCGATGGAAAGGCCTGGGATCCAGGTGTAAATATGGGCAGAAATTATCAAGGAAGATTGATCTATGCACCCAGAAACACACCAAGCATCAAAATACAAGACAAATCTGAATTATAAACTGTTGTCATAGCCATGATCCACTGGTACACCAGAGATACCATTTCCCCTCTATAGCAATTGCAACTATCACTTCCCAAAAGTATCAAAATTATTACTTATTTTTATGTCACTAATTGTAGAATTAAGTTTTCTTACAGAATTTACAGATAAAGCAGTTGTTTTTTTTTTTCCTCTGAAGGGCCAATTAGTGAATATTGTAGTGTTTGCAGGCCATTTAATCTCTGTTGTAACTACTCAGCTCTGCTGTTGAAGGGTGAAAGAAACCGTAGACTAAACATATACAAGTGGGCATAGTTTATTCTAATAAAACTTTATTTATAAAGACAGGAAGTAGGAGGCCCATAAATTGCCAACTTTTGTAATAAGGCATGCTTCAGTCATATAACTAGGTTCTGATTGCTAGGAATTAAGAAATATAAATAGCTGCAGTTTGGGCTCCATTTTTTTGGAGTAGTACTCTTGCCTGGAAAATCCCATGGACGGAGGAGCCTGGTAGGCTGCAGTTCATGGGGTCGCTACGAGTCAGACATGACCGAGTGACTTCACTTTCACTTTTCACTTTCACACATTGGAGAAGGAAATGGCAACCCACTCCAGTGTTCTTGCCTGGAGAATCCCAGGGACGGGGGAGCCTGGTGGGCTGGCGTCTATGGGGTCACACAGAGTTGGACACGACTAAATTGACTCAGCAGCAGCAGCAGCAGCAGTGGTAGTCAGGAATTTATCTCCCACCAAGCCCGTATAGTGGTAGATTCTTGAATCCTTATCAATTAGAAGCTATACGTTCTTTTTAAAAATTAATATAGAGTTGATTTACAATGTTGTGCTAGTTTCTGATGTATGGCAAGGTAATTAAGTTATATATATATAACTTATATATATATATGTATTCTTTTTCATATTCCTTTCCATAATTTTTTACTATAGTATTTTGAATATATTTCTCTGTGCTATACATTCTGACCTTATTGTTTATCTATTTTATATGTAGTAGTTTGTATCTACTAATCCCAAGCTCCTAATTTATCCTCCCCCGACCCTCTTTCCCCTTTGGTAACCATAAGTTTGTTTTCTATGTCTGTGAGCCTGTTTCTGCATTGTAAGAAAACTTATTTTATTTATGTCATTTTTTAGATTCCACATATAAATAATATCATATATTTGTCTTTCTCTGTATAACTTATTTCACTTAATATGCCAATCTCTAGGTCCAGCCATGTTCTGCAAATGATATTATTTCATTCCTTTTTACAGCTGAGTAGTATTCCATTGTGTATATATACCACATCTTCTTTATCTGTTCATCTGTTGATGGACATTTAGGTTATTTCCATGTCTTGGCTATTGTAAAGAGTGTTTCTGTGAACATTGAGATGTGTGCATCTTTTTGAATTAGAGCTTTTTTCTAGATATATGCCTAGGAGTGGCATTTCTGGATCATATGGTAATTATATTTTTAGCTTTATAAGGAACCTCCATACTGTTCTCCATAGTGGCTGTACCAATTTACATTCCCACCAGCAGTGTAGGAGGTTTTTCCCTTTTTTCCACATTCCCTCAAGCTTTTGTTATTGTAGACTTTTTACTTTTCATTTGGACTCATGTGAGGCGGTATGTAATTGTAGTTTTGATTTGTATTTCTCTTATAAATTGAGTCTATACATTCTTAAATAGACAAATGTACAGCATTCATGTAGGGTTCTCAACAAAAATCTACTGGTTTTTTAAATAAGTCAACTTGTGGTTAAAACAAAATGCCTTTGAACCAGTAAGAAGGCATTAGTATATTTTCAGGTATGAGCCAGTTATGATAATGCATCAGTCAGCTATTGCCATAATATGGTGATACAAATCACCCCTAAAACTCTATAACTTAAAACAAGCCTTTGTTCTGCTTATGGATCTTTAGGTTGCCTGTGTTTTGGCTGACTTAGGCTGAGTGTGGCTGGACAGCTGTTTTAAGTGATGGGTGAGCTGGGCTCTGCCCCAGGATGTGTGTTTCCTCCATATGTCTTTATTCTGGGCTTTAGATGAAGGACCAATGTCATACTCTTCTCATGACACATCACCAGAGCATGAGCCAAGCCTAATCTCCTAAGAGCATGCATGGCCTATGATTGTATTAAGCTGCTCACATTCCATTGGCAACAGCAAACCTGACATCAATAGAATGGGGAAGTAGTCTCTTGCTACCGTGAACAGGAAAGAACAATAAATACTTGCTAATAATCCAAACTATTATAGGTAGTTAATAATTAATAATAAAGGATTCTTGAGAGCTTGAAAATGCCTTAGTGATTTTATCCTGCTTTGTTATTTTATCAGTTCAGTTCAGTCACTCAGTCGTGTCCAACTCTTTGTGATCCCATGGACTGCAGCACACCAGGCTTCCCTGTCCATCACCAATTCCCGAAGCTTGCTCAAACTCATGTCCATCAAGTCGGTGATGCCATCCAACCGTCTCATCCTTTGTCGTCCCCTTCTCGTGCCTTCAATCTTTCCCAGCCTCGGGATCTTTTCCAGTGAATCAGTTTTTTGCATCAGGTGGCCAAAGTATTGCCGCTTCAGCTTCAGCGTCAGTCCTTCCAATGAGTATTCAGGACTGATCTCCTTTAGGATGG
This sequence comes from Moschus berezovskii, assembly GCF_049115385.1. Lineage (NCBI taxonomy): Eukaryota > Metazoa > Chordata > Mammalia > Artiodactyla > Moschidae > Moschus > Moschus berezovskii. The sequence continues at coordinate 30,199,992 of NC_142488.1, read as the reverse complement.
ACTGGTTGGATCTCCTTGAAGTCCAAGGGACTCTCAAGAGTCTTCTCCAACACCATAGTTCAAAAGCATCAATTCTTCAACACTCAGCTTTCTTTATGGTACATCTCTCACATCCATACATGCCTACTGGAAAAACTATACCTTTGACTAGATGGACCTTTGTCAACCACAAAGATGTTAAGTGACTTGCCCAACCACATGTTTCAGTGGCACATCTGCATATTTCTATTTCACCAAAGTATTTCGCTCTAAGATATTTGCATAGCTTACTCAAAAGTAATTTGCAAACAGGAGAAAACGCAGTAGTTAGTCTCTTGGCATTCCTGAGGCATAGCTTCTGAGACCATCATTAACCATCGAATTCATGAGTGCCATGATGGCAAAACTAACCTCTATTAAATGTCATAGAGTAAAACAGACATTACTGTCAATGTTGATGCAAGTAGAGAATTAAAAGCCAGACTGACTTGTTACAACTCACTGATTATCTAGGAGACCTGCTTCCATACGTTGTCTTCCAGCAAATAGAATTTCAACTTGTACCTCAGGAAAGTTACAAATCCTTAAATTATTAACAGTGGGTCCTTTCCATGGAAACACAGATAGGGCAGTAAATATTAAATCCCTGAATCACATGTGTGCATGTACATATCTATGTATATGGATAGATAATCCATATAGATAAAAACATGTATTTACATATATAAATACATAAATATTTAATGAGAAATTAACTGATGCTAAATGCTGTTTCCGTCTATTTCTTAGTGGATTACTTACTGTTTATCAAAGAAACACATGAAAATGAAACAATTAACATACTATTTACCTAGTATTAGAAAAACAATGTACTTTCCTTCTTTCCAAAAGCACTTAAGGAGGGCTGACCAATACCAGTACAGATACCCTGTTGTCTTTTTTTCGGATACCACCTTTCCTAGCCCTCAAACCATCAACAAATTTGTCTGATTTTCTACTCCTCAAGTCAGAGGATAGCACAAATCAAGTAAGATAATGAAAGCGAAAGTAGTTTTTAGACTACAAATTGCTCTATAGCCATAAGATGGCATTATTGTGTAACAACAAGATTCTGGTCTGATAGTATGAGGACATTTAAGAAATCAAATTCTATTACCAATGATTTTTCATAAGGTAAGAAATAGGAAAAACCATGTTGTGTTAAAGAAGCCAGACACAGAAGAATATATGTTATATGATTTCATTGAAATAAAGCTCAAAAAAAGGCCTGTCAAGGGTTAAAGTTCAGGTATGTTTATTTTTGTGGGGAGTAGTAATTAACAAGGACAAGGAGCGAGTTCTGGGGTTTGAGTAATGTTTTATTTATTCATCTGGATACTGGTTGCATTGATAATTTCCCTTAAGAAAATTTTTAGAACTATACACTTGTGATTTGTATATTTTTCTGTGTGTATGCTTTACTCAAATGAAATTTACACTTAAAATTTTTAAAATAGTTAACACATTTTTAAGTACAAGAAGGCCCTAATCTCAGAATGTTTTGAAAAAGATGGAGTTTTAAGAAAAAACATGTTACATTGTGCTATTTTTGGCATTTTCCCATGGACCTCTGAAAGGTTTATAATTGATCAGTACGGACCCTTAAGTTTGTGGGCACAACTGCTCTAGAGAATGATTTCCTGAATGCTGGGAGCACAGTGCCACTTGTCAACAGGATGCTGGGGGGTGGGAGAGCTGGAAACTGCTTCCCTGGGGATGTCTCCTTTGTTTGGCTCTCTTTGTGTCAAGCCCGCAGTATCAATGTGCTCACAGACTCTCACTGCCATTTGTAATACATGAAGGAAAATGAGACAATGAAAAAAATGAAGAAAGGAGAGAAAACAAAAATAGAAATGAAAGAGATTGAATTTGAAGAGAAAGCGCCTTGATCGCCTCTGTATTCAGATTCTGGGGGACAAGCATGCCATTCTGCAAGCCCACTCCACATGCAACTTTCCCATAAGCGTTGGCTATCTCAATGGTAATTTTTCTACTGAAGCTTTCAGTAAATATTTTTCTCTCATGTCAAGGTGAGGGAAATAACCTTACAGTACTCACAGAGGGAAAGAATAATATATTAATCCTTATGGCATCTCCATACAGTTTTCTCCTCTAAAGTGGAAGCTAGAGGGACAGATGTATAATCTGGGAGCTTTTCCAGAATTGTTTGTTCCTAAATGAGACATTCAGCTATAGCAGCATTAGCAGCCTCTTCTATTTGTCACAATGCCATATGTAGTTGGGAAGATACATGAGAAGCACACACAGGATCCTGACAACTCAGGAAAGATCAACATTGCAGTCTTAGAATTAGTCTCTACTAAATGTAAAAAAATTCATGCCAGATTGAATCTTCATTTCTCCTCCCAGGTATATGTGTAAGTGCCAGTGCATAATTTTACTGTAGTTTTTTGAACTTGGTAGAATTAAGAAGTAAGAGAAAAAAAAAAAACAACCTGAATATGGATTTTTTTTTTTACATCTCATTTTACGATTGTTTTTGTACTGACCAGGGGAGAGTATTCTCATCCATTCATTCATGAGGACCCTGCAGAGGTATATGTGTTAAATTGAGGAAGAAGAGACAGTTTCTACATTTCTGTTCCACTTTTTCATGCTGTTGAGACCATGGTGTATGGGGAAGGCTTCTGTTTTGATTTTCAAAATCAAATATGTTTTTGAAAATCAGCAATTATTATATAATTGATTCTACAGAATTCATTTTTAGAGCTTAGTTATCTATGTAGAGAAAATATATTGTTATCTCCACAGATATATTAAGAAACATGATACAGGATGCTCAGGGCTGGTGCACTGGGATGAACCAGAGGGATGGGATGGGGAGGGAGGTGGGAGGGGGTTTCAAGATGGGGAACACATGTACACCCAGGGCGGATTCATGTCAATGTATGGCAAAACCAATACAATATTGTAAAGTAATTAGCCTCCAATTAAAATAAATAAATTAAAAAAAGAAACAGACACACATATATACTCACCAATTCACCTAAACATTGGAAATATTTAAAAGTTTATTGTTAAGCTTAAAGTGTTTCCCCATTGAGCATCTTGTTCTCTATCTGCTCCCCTACATTTGTCCACATTGATTGGTCAGTTTTATTTTATTGGTTACTGGAAATCAGAAACCATATCATTTTTGCCTTCTAGTACAATTCCCCATAGAGCACATTTGGTTAATAAATACTATTGGATGATAATGATGATGAAAACTATGGTTTGACAGCATTGATATATCTTATATGCCAAAAATAAATCATCAAAACTTTAGGAAAGGCAAATCTTTTACTAACCTGTCATCTGCTATAATTTCCATTCATGAAGCTCAGCCTCTACACTGCCTTCTCTGGCCTATTTCCTCTTACGTATTTCAATTAGGGATCACCCCTTCCTGCATACTAGCTTCTTTGTCATGCTACTCTCTAAAAGTGTTTATATTTCTGCTGGGGCTCTGTAAAACCTAAGTTAATCCCTAGCTATTGTGCATATCTTTCACAGACCAGTTGTTGTACCTTGCACACCATTGAGAGAGCAATTGTGAGCCAAATAGAGGAGTCCTTTGTTTCTACCCAGCAGCCCAAAATGAAGTTTATGATTTGACTTCTGATGCCAATTACTTGGAGGTTTTACCACCAGAGGCAAAGCTATAAACCACAAAAGGTTGATCTCATATAGTTGGTGTTAGGAAGTATTTAATGTTATAGTGACTGTCAAACCATCTCATTAAAACAAGCCAATGGTCAACAAACAAGATCTTTATTCTGCAATCCTAGTGTTTGAAACTCTATCTAAAAAGCAAGCCATTCATGATACAGTGTCATTTGAATTAGATACCTAAACTAGTCTTTGGTTTATATGTCTTTGTTTACATACAATTTATTTGAATTTTTTAGTCGTTGAGGACAGTTGGTGAAGGAATTGAATGAAAGGGATCTGTTGTATTTATTTAATAAAAGGGCTTTTTGAAATGTATTAAATATAAGTTTGTTTCTGCCCATCAGCTTACCTTCTGTATGTTCCTCTTGCTAGTTCAAAGCACTCAAGAATTGCAGAGTGATTTGCTTTTTATGATAGCCATTTCATACAGGATCATTTTGCCTTATATCTTTAACATTTTCAGATTCTTATAAATCTTTACAGTTCACTTAGAGGTTAGTTTAAAACTTGCTTCAGATAAGAAATTGACTAGATATAAAATTCACATAATCTCAGAGTTAACCATAGATCAATATCCCGAATCTTTTTCTCAAAGTAATTGAACATTTTTGTTCCCCAGGATAGCTGTAGACACACATTTCCATTCTTCACCATAAACGATTCTACTTTTTCATTGTACAGGGGGCTGTAGTTTGCTTGTTTCTTATCTAAATAAACTCGTATTTTCATCACTGCCAAAGGGGAAAAGGCTCTAGTATAGAAAATAACTTGAAACCTATAAGACTAGCCTCATTTTGGAAATAATGCCACTATTTGACTTTACTCATTGTATGTTTCTTGGTTTTATTATGCCACAAATTCCCCTTCTTCAAAGATACACACACACACATGCACACATATATTCCTCCCCCCTACACAGAATAGATGAGTTTTAGAAGAAAGCAAAATTGTGCTAAATGTAGCTTTTCTCAAAATTTGCTCTATCAATTAGAATTTGTTTTGGCTGAGGGAAACAGAAGCACAAGAGAGCCATGCCTTCACTAAGAAAGAAACTTTTATTTCTCTCCTTAAAACCCTAGGAACATGCAGTCCAAGCAGCTAGGAAGACTCTACTGATTCTTATGTTCTCTCTAGCTCATCATGTGGGCCCTCATCTCCACATTGCAAGAGGGAGCGCCCACCATGTTCACATTCCAGGAAGTGGGATGGAAAGAGGTAGGAAGAAGGGGCAAAGGATTCACACCCATAGTCTTTTAGGGAAGTTCCCTGGGAGCTGCCACACTTTATTTACACTTATACTTTATTGACCTAAATCAGTCACATGACTACATCAAAGCTGCAAGGGAGACTAGGAAATGTTGCATTTATTCCTGAATATGATGTACTCTACCTAAATGTATACAGTTATAGAGAAGTGAGTTTGCGTAGGCTCTGGGAGTTGGTGATGGACTGCAGCCTGGTGTGCTGCAGTCCATGGGGTCACAAAGAGTCAGACACGACTGAACAACTGAACTGAACTGTAGAGAAGTGGGAGCATGGATATTGGAAGAGAACTAACAGTCTTTAATATGTATATAGAGAAAATATCTTGTGTTGTGTTTTCTAAAGAGCCCTAAGAAATACATGACCTTCCCAGGTGGCGCTAGTGATAAAGAACCCACCTGCCAATGTGGGAGACGCAGGAGATGTGGGTTTGATCCCTGGGTTGGTAAGATACCCTGGGGGAGGGCATGGTAACCCACTCCAGTATTCTTGCCTGGAAAATCCCATGGATTGAGGACCCTGACGGGCTGTGGTCCATAGGGTCGCAAAGAATCAGACATAACTGAAGCTACTTAGAATGGCATTGAAACATATATACTATCATATGTGAAATGAATCACCAGTCCAGGTTCGATGCATGAGACAGGGTGCTCGGGGCTGGTGCACTGGGATGACCCAGAGGGATGATATGGGGAGGGAGGTAGGAGGGAGGTTCAAGATGGGGAACACATGTACACCCGGGGCGGATTCATGTCAATGTATGGCAAAACCAATACAATATTGTAAAGTAATTAGCCTCCAATAAAAATAAATAAATTTTAAAAAGCATGCATGCATACAAGAAATATGTCAAAAGTATAGCTTTGTTCAGCGTTAATTTCTTTCCCTGCATTCTTTGATAATTTTATGAGGTCTGATTGAGCGAACAGCTTACTGCTGCTTCCTGAATTCTGCCAATATAAAAGTAAAAGGTTTTCATCATTGCCCAATACCCATTTGTTCTATCTCTCCATAACTTCAAAACAAAGTTTAATTAATTAATTTTTGCTTGACTCTTACCCCTTTCCAACAAAGCCACAGCTTAGCTGAGTAAAGACATGGATAATTGGTTTTCACAGTACACCTAGGTTACATATTCTTTACTTATTTTCTTTGACTAAAGTTGGGTCATCTGTAAGTTGTAGTGGTTTAGATCACTGACTCCAAGAATATCCACCATAAAATAGGGATCCGAGACTAAAGCTAAAATTATGACAATGCACTGAAGCTTCAGGACATCCCCTTTTCTGGACATGTAACACATGTGTTACTTAAACGTAAAGAGGTTCTATTTTAGCAACACCTTCATGCCAGACAGGTATTCAGTGCTTTATATATAAGATTTCACCCTAAGGAGAACCTTATTTTCAGATAAGGAACTTGAGATTTGGAGGGAACAAATAATTGTCCCAAGATCACATAGGAATATGTGCAAGAGCCTATATTTGGAACCAAGTTATGAATTCTTATCTCTGTGCCCCTGGTCTCCTTTGTATTTCATTAGGATTTCTTATATTCAATGATTATAGTCTCTGTTTTAGATGTCAATCTTTAGTAGCAGAAACAAGGAGATATATAAATATATATATATTTTTATATACCAAGAATTTTATTTCCATTATAGCTTATTCAATAGTGTATTTATGGAGGGTCAATTTCCTCATATTTATTTTCATTTTTCTGTAATGAAGCTGAATTATGACTTTGAAGTATAGATATAGCAATACAAGAATAATCTGAGATCTTAATATGTTCTTATAATTATGGTATTTGAGAGAAGTAAATTGACTCTCATAAATATACCCATTAGCTACTAAAGTCAACATAACTTTTTGGTGGAAGGCAACAAACTTTTTGTTCATTTGCTTACTTGCTTGTCTATTTTAACTTTTGCTGTTGGTGGGGAGAGTGTGATTTGTTACCATTACAAAATTCTAACACCTAAAAGAAAAAACTGTTTACTCTGTGAGAATTGCAAATTCTTGCCTGTAAGGCAATTTTCACAAGAATTATTTTCTTATTAGTTTTAGTTTATCCATGGACAGTCTCAAATTCCTCTTGAAAACATCAATTTCCTCAAGGGAAAACTGCCCATTACAAGCTAAAGATGTGGTTTTTGAGACATTTCTGCTTGAAACAACACATTTTGGAATATCCTATGTGGTTTCCTAGAATGCTTAGATACTTAGAAATAATAGATGGACGTTTAAAAAGTCTTACTATTTGAATAATTTTTGTGTTTGAATCAAATGTAAGTTGTAAATTTTTTACAAAATGTGAATTATGTATGTTTAGCTTCTTTTGAAATGCTGCATGTTTTTGTTTCATTTGCCTTCCTCTAATAATCAGAGATAACATTTAAAACCAAGAATTGTCATTATCTGTTTTGAAGGCATTCTGAGATAAGCAGAGGTACCATTCTGTAATCTTTAAGGAGACCTTCTATAAAGTAGCACCATGATCAGGACATTTGTGTCAGCTCTCATATTTGTCTTGTCCCTTTTCCCCTGCCACCCAGTAATGTAAGAGTGACCCAAAGTAGCTTTCCATTGGACCCTTAACAAAGTATGCCAGTGATAGTCAGACACTGCCATAATAATTCTGTGTAACAAACACACTCCCAAATAACTGTGAGTAATTATTCTCATGCTTAGAGACTAAGGCTCATTTTTTTTAGCCTGTGGGACTGTAGGTCGAATGAATATACCTGATCTGTGTGTTTTCCTCTGGGGCCCAGGTTGGAATGGCAGCAGATACTTGGTACATATTCTTCCATGAAACAGTCTAGAAGTTCTCAGAAGGGCAAACAGAAACACGTAATGGTTCTAAAGACCTTACCTTGAAACTGACAAAGTACTTTTTCAGGTCCACATCCAATGGTCAAAGCAAGTCACGTGGCAAGCCAAAGTGCAGGAGCAGAGGAATGCACTCTGCTTACTGTGAGGCCATGTCAAGAATGAGATACATGATAATACTACAAAATAGAATTGGGAACAACAATATAAAATAATACACTACCAGAGTAGAATATTACAGCATCAGTAAACTTTTTTGATTGTGGATGTCTAACTATTGGAGAAAGCCCAATCTCCAGCTTATTTATTCTACTTGAAAATGTATTCTGAATCCATTTTTCCACAAGTTTAATCTCTAATACAATTCACGTGGGTTCCTCTAGTTTGTTGTGTTCAGTCGCTCAGTTGTGTCTGACTCTTTGCAACCCACAGACTGTAGCACTCCAGGCTTTCCTGTCCTTTACCATATCCCAGAGCTTACTCAAACTAACGTCCATTGAGTCAGTGATGCCATCCAACCATCTCATCCTCTGTTGTCCCCTTCTCCTCCTGCCCTCACTCTTTCCCATCATCAGGGTCTTTTCCAATGAGACAGCTCATTGCATCAGTTGGCCAAAGTATTGAAGCTTCAGCATCAGTCCTTCCAATGAATATTCAGGGTTGACTTCCTTTAAGACTGACTGGTTGGATCTCCTTGCAGTCCAAGGGACTCTCAAGAGTCTTCTATTTTACCAAAGAAAAACTGGTATTTCAAAGCAGATGTTTAAAGACCCCTGAAAAATTATTGTATTTAGGGTATTAAAACTAACTTGAAGTCAGAGTTTTATTTACCAGCTTGAGAGTCTCCTTGTGCTTTGGCATCCTTGGAAGTTGTATTTCCGAATATCATCATGACTTTCCATACCCAGCTGTCGGCTACTTGAAAGTACCATAAGCTGACTATCACGGCTCACAGTATACCCTTGAAGAAGACCATCTGGTTTATGTCTCTTGGCAAAATTTGTTTAAAAACAAGCAGCTGCATGACAAAGTAAGAAGGAGTCTCTGTCTAGCTGTGGTAAATAAGTAGGTTTGCAATGCACATAATAAAGCATTTTCTAATTCAAGCCAACACTTCTGAAAGGGAAACATTCTTTTCTCACAAAGAAAACTCCACAGAATTCAATGACAAGGAAGGGACTTCATCAAATTTATATTTTAGCAGCTTAAGGGTATGAGAAAAATGAACAAAATAAAGCCTGTTTATGATGAGGTACAACCTTCTGGTAATAACTAAGTTTTGTATAGAATCTAATGCTTGGAAATTGTTTTACTTGTATCAGAATTCAAATTTCTTAAAGACCTGTCCTTTGAAACCCTACTATTACTTGGTATTTAATAATTTATTGAATGTGCTCTTTCCTTCTACTAGGTCTCTGAGTATCACTACTCTGTCTCAAAGAACACATGCTACATTTTTTTGAAAAGCATAAATGGCATTATTTTGAGAGAGGGATAACTTAGGTATGGCATTGGGGTTTTTTTCTTTTTGCAGCCAGAGGCAGTTGTAAAATAACTTAATGTAGCTTTTTACAACTGTGTATTCATTTGGAAAAGACTCTGATGCTGGGAAAGGTTGGGGGTGGGAGGAGAAGGGGACGACAGAGAATGAGATGGCTGGATGGCATCACCGACTCTGTGGACATGAGTTTGAGTGAACTCTGGGAGTTGGTGATGGACAGGGAGGCCTGGCGTGCTGTGATTCATGGGGTCGCGGAGAGTCGGACATGACTGAGCGACTGAACTGATTCTTTTTTTTGAAATTTTAACTGTTAATGTTTTTGGCATTGTGCTTTGTACCATTTATTAAATAAAAATTTTAGAATGAAAAAAAAGCATAAATGGACTTTCCAATCCAGTTACATGTGTTCCCTTAACTCTTAACTACAGGGGCAGACTAGCTTTGGTTAAGAATTGATTTGGGTCTTAAACATTTGGAGGTTAAGAATGTCTTGGTTTGGCTTCCTCTGAAAGCAAATCCTGAGACAAGCATTTGAGTTCAGGTCGTTGATTTGGGAGGTGACCTCAGAAAGTTATGGGAGAGTAGTGAGGTGGTGAGAAAATTAAGAGTTAATGGCTGTTGAACCTCAGCCAGGGCACACTGAACTCTCAAGAACCAAGAGAATGGGTGACGTTCCAAATGGGTCTTCTACAATATGAATCCTGGAGGGGGGCGGGGTGAGGGAGGGCATTATTCCTTTAAATTGGGCTTCCCTGGTGGCTCAGAGGTTAAAGCGTCTGCCTCCAATGAGGGATACCCGGGTTCGATCCCTGGGTCGGGAAGATCCCCTGGAGAAGGAAACGGTAACCCACTCCAGTATTCTTGCCTGGAGAATCCCATGGACGGAGAAGCCTGGTAGGCTACAGTCCACGGGGTCGCAAAGAGTCGGACACGACTGAGCGGCGGAACGGACAGAAGGACGGATTGCACTACTTTATCAGCTGTTCATTCTTTTGCATATTTGAGCTACTTTTCTGATTCCTGCAGTTCTCTGGTTCCAAATTTAATCCTAAGCATTTGCATTCTGATATTTGTGTGACTTTCTCATTATTCCTCATTGACTTGTTTGTTTACTCTTTTACTAATGTTTACTTTTGTTGTTAGCATATACTTAACTGTAGTTAGGTCTTTGAATTGCTGAGTTTTGCTTTACAACTGTAAATTGAATTTGGATATAGTTTTATTTTTTTTTTAAGTGAGATTCACACTAGTCAGTGACATAATTCAAACTAGAAATTGAAAATTGTAGACACAATCCTACTTAAGTGAAAGTCTGGAATGGCATAAGAGGCTTGAATTTGTGTGTTCTATCACCAATAAATATTTGGGAGATTTCTAAAAGGATTGATTTAAGAAAATTTTATTAGTATGCCAACTTTATTCCAAGTTGTCTGCAAACTATCCAACTGTCTTGTCTCTAGTGTCAAAAGACAAGTTCAAATTATGATTCCTTTTATATGGTTGTAGAATCTGAGAAGGTCTCTATTACTTGTTTGGATCAGCATGCATGGTGTTGGTTAGACATTCATTACTCATTCTAGCATTTTAAAAGTTAAAGTCCTGGAAGATCAAAACACAATTCTTTGGATATCCCTAGAGAATCTAAGAATAAATTAGTTCTCACTAGACATGAATGAAGACAAATTTTACTCATTAGTTAATTTTACCTCGTGATCAAAATTCTCTGCAAAATAAAAATTACTTGATTCATGAGTCACAGCATGAAGAGTAATAAGAAGGATTAGAGATCTAGAAGACTGGGAAAAAATGATGACAGAAAAAGAAAGAGGCATTTGATATGCATAAAGTTTAAGAGAAATGTGAGCAAGGCTTGAAGCATTTTAAGGTTGAAGAACACAGGAAAATGAGATAAGTGAAGTTAAATGAAAATCCTTTTTTAACTGAAAGAAAGAGAACCACAAATTATGTGAAGGTTGTTTTGCTTTGTTTCTTAATAAGGAAGTACCTGTGGAAAATCTGGGGAATTAGGAAAGCTAGACTTTTATAACTGTGATGTTTCAAAGGTCACAAAGGAAATTAAATATTGAATTGGGTTTAAAAGCACTGGAATTACTTCCAGTCCTATTTTAAAAGGATGATGTATAAAGCAAGAAAATAGATCACAGCCTAGCTAAAGGGAAACATTCAGGTTGTCACTAACTTCAGTACAGACTGCCTCATGGTCCCTTTGGCTGTGGTGACATATTGATCATGGAAGACATGACCAAGTATTATTTTAATAATCATGATTATACAGCCATTTATTGACTGGACTGGACCATGTGTCTTCTTGAAGTTATAAGAAAAGGTACTAAGAAATATACCTTGTATGAAGACTACACTATCAGCCTCATCAATGGCCATAAAGTCAGATCCTTTATCTGCATAACATTTTAGTATTTCTTCTGTTGCTTTGAAACATCTTAGTCGTAAAATATGTCCTTTATCAATGATATTTTCCAATAACTTTTATAGGGAATAACTTTGTTGGTATTAAAAATATAATAAACATGAGATATTTTCCATGCACTAGCTCTCTAAATGACTTTCAGGATAACATGTCTGCCCATATGGTCTGAATCTTTCTATCAAAGAATGCCCATGGACAGAACTTAAAGTACTTATCTCACAAAGTTTCATTATTAATAAGATAATGGAATTTGAGGACAAAAAATAAAGATAAAAATGTCATTTAGCTTTAGTAAGTAAACTGAGAAAGTAAAATGCACTGATTATACTGCCTTTAAATATATGTATATATGGGTTGTTTTTATACACTAAGAAAATCTGTAGACATTTTGGTTTTCATTCTGTTGAAAGCAAGTCTCTTGGACTGTCTGGAGATGGTTCGGAAGTGCACTTCATTTGCATTTCTTCATTTGGATGTCAAACGTATGAACTATTTTTTAAATCAATCCCTAAGGGATAGATGAGAGTGAATAGAAGGGGAAAGAAACAATTCTTCTGTTATTAAAGCCTTGTTTCCCTCCTCATGTCTGTCATTAGATGGAATATGTCTATTACCACTCAATATGCTGGATGAACTTCTGGTAAAAGAAATTTTTTCTTTTTTCTCATTTGTCTCCCAGGGCTAACATATGTTTCATGTTGCTAGGTAGTGAAAATCAATTGAGGTTTTCATGGAAACTGTTCTCTTCATCCTAAGGAAAGAATTCTAATGGCAATTTCATTTAGTGAAAAATGACCCTGGAAAGTTAGCATCTAGTTAATGACATATTTGTTAGCATTATTATTTTAATAAATTTACAAAATAAGAAGCCACATTTTGCCAAGTTTCTGGCAGTAATAGTAGTGAAATGCAGTTTCTCCTGGCATGTGTTCATATTATTTTGACATGGTAGATGGATCTAGTAAGATTGATAACAAAATGTTGTGCCTTCGTGTACTAAAATTTAATGGCAGTTATTCTGCCAAGCATGAAAATGTCCCTAATAGCTGACATTCTGCAAAAGATTCTCTGTTAATCACATGCCAAGTTCACCATATCTCTTTCTTGAGTCTTTTTTTAAACACGTATATCCTGTGTCTTGTTCCAGAAATCTAGTAACAAAGTGAATGAGCAATGAACAATAGAAAAATATCCGTTGTATATAATGTCTTTATGCATAATGATAGAAATTTTCGTGATGTTATTTAGGTGACATCTTCAGGTATGTAGCTTTGTTTTCTGCACTTTTAATTTTCGGCATAAAATTTGTTGTCTTAGACAGGGTTCCTCAAGAAACAGACTCTGAGACAGAGATTTCTACTGGGAAGTGCTCTAAAAACAATGCCTGGGAGAGAATATAGGGAATGGAATTGGACAGATATGGAAGCATTGAAGTTGTGTTGTCATTACAAGAGAAATCTCAGCTAGTCCCATTTGGAGTTGGGATGCTCATTTAGAATACTCCTGAGTGAGGCAAAGAGGTTGGACATTTGTGGCCCTAAATCCATCTATCATTGAATATGTCTCCCACTTACCTACTGCAAGGCTGTATAATCTTGGGCAGGGAAGCTCCTGTCTTCTGAGGAAAACTTCTGAGAAGGGCTAAATGGTGATTTGTTAGCAGATAACACTACAACAATGAGAAAAATGTGTGCTTCATTTGTAATTCATGACTTTGGGTGACACATCACAGCATCCACTATAGTAGTCAATTGCCCTTGTTGAAGAAGCATAAATTGTTATTAACTAAATATTTTATACCTAGTAATGCATTTCAGTAGTGATAGAGCCCAGCTGCTAACCTTTTTAATAGTTTTATTGAGGTGTAGCTGGCATACAATAAACCTTACCATGTTTAAATAATCCAATTTGACAAGTGTTTATAGATGTATACACCAGTAAAATCATGGCCACAATCAAGACCGTGAACATAACCATCACCTTCATAAGCCTCCTTTTAGTAATCCCTCCCTCCTGCCCTGCCTCTACCCCAGGGAATCATTGATCTTGTGCCTGACACTATAGTTCAGTTTGCATTTTCTAGATTGTTATAAAAATAGAATCATAGAATACATACCTTTTATTTTTTGGTCTCTACTCACTAACTCTCACTCACTCACTAACTCTCATTTGTGGCTAATATGATTGCTATGTGAGTGTACACATTAAATAAGGCAATAAAAACATTCCAGTCTGATTCTGATACTAGTTCTTGGACCTGCGTTATACATTGAACTATGCCATTTTGTTAGGATAAGTCCTCAGGATTCAAATGACCCTTACTGTTTAGGGAGTTACTGCTTTCTTTGTAATCAATCCTTTTTTATAAGCTCAATTTCCATCAGATACCTTAAAAATGATCTGCTATTCAGGTATAGAAATGGATCATATTTCCTCCAAAATTACAGTGTTCAAATTTCATACATATTATTTATTGAATTGGCAAAAAAGTTCCTTTGGAAAAAAACCTGAATAAACTTTTTGGCCAACCCAGTATATTTAGTCCTGGAATTAAATAGTACTCTCCCAATATTCTGCTCTACTACATGCACCCAGATAAATCTCAAACTGGCTTCTTGAGATCAGTAATTTTCTTTGGTCAGTCATTCATTAAAAAAAAAAACACCTGTCTGCCTATCTATCTGTATATTTCTATAGGAAGATATTTGTAAGTTGTTTTCATGTATTCATGCTATTAAGTATGAGATAAAGAACTACAAACTCAAATATTTTATAAAATCATGTTAAATTGACCAGATCAGCAGCATCGTCACTTTAATAAAAAATGTGTACTTTAATTAGACCATGATTCCATGAGGATACCACCATTATTTCTCATGAGGCCCTCAGGCAAAAGCATTTATTGTCCTCTCTTTATTTTACCTGTACTTTATTTTTTTATAATCTGATTTAAAAAATTTTTTATTAACTGTCATAAACATTTTCCATGTTGGTACATTGACTTTATAATTACTTTATATGTAGTAGTTATGCTAATTTGATACTGTGTTAAACATTTTCTTGTTGTGAATATGGACCATTTTTAATGTTTGCAATTATGTATAATATTTCAATGAACACCTTCTTCTTGATGATGCTTGGTAATTGATAGAGTACAGTCCCAAGCATCAAGCCCAGGGGGAAGACCATGTTTCTTACTCCAGCCTGTTATTGCCATAGTGCTTGTCCAAAACACTGCACTCCCGCAAAGGCCAATAGCAATGTCCTGGGGCAGCAGCCTCATCCTGTGGCTTAAACATTAAGCAATGCATATTGTAAAGTATTTTTCTTCCCTCTCACATCACTGCATTTGACAGCTTCTTTACAAATATCAACACTGGCCAGTTAGAACTTTTTTTGTTGCTGTTTTTCAACATCATGCTTAGATTATTATATAGATGGTGCTCTTATTTTAGTAATTTCTAGAAATGCTTTTGGATGTTGTAAATTTTCACATTCGAGGCACTATGAAACATTCTCCTTCTCATGACCTCATATTTTCATATATTTCATTGTGTCCATTCCTTGGCTTTGCCATTACGGTGGCACCAGAATTATCTGTATAGCACAATAATGGGAGCTTAAAAAAAAAAAAAAGCTTCCGCTTCAGCCTGAATTCCCTGCACTTGAATTCCTCATTTCAGCATTTACCCAGTTCTGTAGACTCTTCCTTTTCAACTGTTTTTATGTCTTCACTTGCTTTCCATTCTTCTTTACATCAATCTCAAGTCAATAGATTCCTTATTAGAGATCTGCCTCCACCCACCCCCTGTCTATTTTGACAGCTTAATCTTTCCAAAGCAGCAAGTCCTGGGCTCACATTCCCCAGCACAGAACCCTTTGACGGTTCTCTATTGATGATCTTAGTTTCAAACTGGTTTCCCCTGGAGACAAGAGAGCTGGAGGATATGCTTTGCTTGGTTGTTTTCTTTGGCCTGCGGGGAGCTTTAAAAAGCACTAAAACAGGGCAGGAGTTGAACTGGTCAACACAATCAGTTTAGCACTTATGGCCTTATACCTTGTACAGCTTTACAATTTTATGTGTCCCAAATGCCCCTGAAGGCATTTGATTTTATAACCCCCTAGCCCAGAGGCTAACATCAAAAAATCATAGCCTTGCATTCACAGCCCTAACTTAGTTTCTCTGACTTGCAATTCCACATACCTCTACAGAAAACTGAACTTATTTTTATCTAGTAATAGATGGGCTTAGTAATGTGCTTAGTCACTCAGTTGTGTCCGACTCTTTGTGACCATATGGACTGTAGCCCACCAGGCTCCTCTGTCCATGGAATTCTCCAGGGAAGGATACTGGAGTGGGTTGCTGTGCCATCTTCCAGGGGATCTTCCTGACCTAGCAATCGAACATGAGTCTCCCTCTTTGCAGGCAGAATCTTTACATTTGAGCCATTAGGGAAACCCATGTTTATCTAAAATGCCCTTAATCTGAAGACACTTCTTTGGAATAGAACTACACATATACAAATCCTCTTCACTTAATACCACTAGGAAGCTTTGGTTATAAGAACCTGAAAGAATCCATTGACTTTAAGAGAAATGGGATCGGTTGGGAAGACACCATATAGTTCACAGAAATGAAGGGGGGAAAAAAGGCAGCCACAGCCCAGGCAGGACAGCACTGAGAACTCAGAGCTCAAGAAAGTCCCTGCCATCAAAATGGCTTAGCTCTAAGCTCTCCTGTCTCTGTTTCTCTCAACTCTGGATTCAAAGTCTTGAATCTAATTGGCCTACATTGGGTCTTTGTCTCACCTTTTTATAAAGTTTGCAGAGTGCAGTGATTAAAAGTCTCCCTGAGATCATGTGGAATGAGGGAAGATTAATTTTCTCCAAAGGAAAGCAGGGTACCAATAACCAAGAAAATGAAATGTTTAGTCAGAGCAATTAACGATAGCAGCCACAAAAAAATCCTTAGTTCTCAATGACGTAATGTAATGTTTTGGTTTTTTTTGCTTATATGTCTGATGTAAATGCGGGTCTGGCTCAGTCTCTTGTGGGGGTCACTGTTTCCCTCGATCCTGGTGCACACAGGTTTTGTTTGCCTCCTCCGAGTGTCTCTGGCAGGTCTGAAATTTGATTTTAAACATGATTGTGCCCCTCCTACTGTCTTGTTGGGGCTTCTTCTTTGCCCTTAAATGTGGGGTATCATTTTTTGGTGGGATCCAACATAATTTTGGTGTTCTCGCAGGAGAAGATGCGTGCATGTCCTACTCCACCATTTTGCCAACAACATGTAACTCTCCTCCATGTGGTAACTTAGGAATCTAGACTATGTTTATATCGCTGGTTCTGCCACCTCACTATGTAAACTTCAGGGGCATTGTCAAAAGGGAACTGAAGACTGGGCACTGATTATTAAGTGCCTCCCACAGGAAATAGTGTATCACTTTCTCACAGTCCCATTTCTCAATTTTTAACCATATTGGTCCCAAAGCAACCTCAAAAGAGTGTGGGAACCAGAAGGGAATACTGGGAAATTCAGTGAGCACTAATTTTCTCCAGAAAGAAGGGATATTAGACATTTAAACAATGTGTATATATATATTTAAATAGTATATATTAAATACATATTTAACATTTATACATTGTTTAAATGTATAATATTATATATAATATATAAATATATTAATGAATATATATATTCATTAAATGATGCTTCAGTGAATTACTCAGGAACCCTTTCTCAGGTACCCTCAGCTACTCTTTCTATCAAGGCATCCTTGATCAACTGATCAGGAGACAGTATCTAATTTCTCTGCTCATTTGGAGCATTGCATCCCATGTATTTATACTGATTCATATCATAATAATTTGTAGTTATTCTTTATTATATAAATTATATCATATGCTCTTATGGGGCAATGATCAAGAGTATTAATTTAGTGTGTCTCCTCATAGCATCAGAAGCATAGTAGAGTTTCAGTGTATGATCTTTGAGACAAGAGTAGCAGTATCTTCTTTAAAACTGTGTCCAAAGTACATGGTGGATTTTCAATGAAAATTCTGATGAGTTTCTGAAGCATAGAGCAAATTTCTTACATTTCATGTTACTCTAGATTTTATTTACCATGTATTCATCATAAATATAAATTTAATACAATAATATAAAATCCTATTAAATTACTTTAAATGAAACATCACAATACTCTATATATTTACAGAAAATTGCATATTTTATATTATTTGTGTTTGATATATGTAGTCATAGAGAACCAAGAGCATTGCCATAAATAACACAAAATGGGATATTCACATTAGAATGCATTTTATAGAAGATATTTTAAATTGGAAAAGTTAGCATGGATTTATATTGAATGAGAACAATTCCTCAAAATAACAGTATATCACACTCTTGGGTGAGATCTGAAGATACCAGTTATTGAATGATATGGATGGGTAGAATTTGAATAGTTCTAATTTTAATGAAGGATTTCCCGTGACATTTTAAGAGCCCGAAATTAATTTTTTTCTATTAAGTAATAGAGATTTTAAAGCTAGGCAGAAGCTGCATTACCAAAACAAACAAGATTTACTATGTTATCTTAAGTGTATCCTAAATCCTCTTTAATATTATGGATAAGATATATATACTTTTAGTTTCCAGTCACTTCTGCCTATACTGATTTAAAATAAACTCTTATTTATATCTAATATACCATGTAAGTGCACAATTTGTAGCACAGTGAAATAATTCCATTGAATTATTTTGCCTCTTTGGTACCTGAGATCAGTTTATGAATCATTTATTTTTCTATTTATGTAAGTTGTACTCTTTCACAGTCTTACCTGTGGCTATGTTCAAAACAGTGAAAAGGGATATTCTAACCTAGTCCTTAGCATTCCAAGGGAAATGTATTTGCAGTCATATATAGCACATGGATTTTATTTATTTTATAGTTGAAGCATTTGGAGGCCAAATTATTTCAGAGTTATACGGGTCAGCCTCTTGAAAACTCAGGTGATTTCTCATTTGAAGCAATATCGCTAATCTTATCTTCAGTCAAATAAGGCAGTGTGAAATATTGCATTGATATGGAAAACTGATGCCTGATTTTTCCATCTAATATAGACTGATATAATTCAGTAATTCTGTGATGAGAAAGCAAGATTTACCTGGAACAATTGAGTCTCAATATTAATATATGACTAAATTCATTGAGAATATGACTCGTGTATGGCAGTCTATCCTTGGTTTCTCATCTGTAGGCTGAGAATAACATCCTCTTTCTGTCTCCAGATGTAAAGGATCTTTTAACTCTTGAAAAACCTTATGTTCCCTGTGAAGTCAAGGAATTGGTAGCACTATTTTCTGTAGCACAAGTCAACACATTTTTATATAAAGAGCCAGGTAGTAAATACTTTAGGCTTCGTAGGTCCTGTGGTCTTTGTCACAATCATTCAAGTCTACCTTATTTGTGCAAACACCACCATAGACAATACATAAATGAATAGGTGTGATTGTATTCCAATAAAACTTTCTTTTTAAAAATCAGCCCCCTCCTGAGACAAATAAACATAGAATTACCATACCAGTTCTTCTACTTCTGAATATATCCCCCAAAAAACTGAAAGCAGGAACTCAGGCAGGTATTTGTATACCCATGTTTATAGGAGCGTTATTCACAATAAACAAGAGGTAGAAACAACCCAAATGTCCACTGATGTAAGTGAATGCATAAACAAAGTGTGGTGTATCCATACAATGTAATATTACTCAGCTTTAAAAAAGAGAGATTGAAAAATGAGATTTTGATACATGTTACCATGTGGATGAAGAGTGAAGACATTAGGCTCAGTGAAATAAGACAAAGACAAAAGGAAAAATACTACATACATAAAGTACCTAGATAGTCAAATTCATAAAGAAAGTGGAATGCTGGTTACCAGGGGCTAGAGGTAGATAGGAATGGGGAATTCTTTAATGGGTAGGGAGTTTCAGATTAGAAGGATGAAATGTTCTAGAAATGGATAGTGGTGATAGTTACACAGCAATGTGAATGTGAGCTTCCCCAGTGGCTCAGCAGTAAAAAATCTTCCTGCAATGCAGGAGATGCAGGTTCTATCCCTGGGTAAGGAAGATCCCCTGGAGGAGGAAATGGCAGTCCATTCCAATATTCTTGCCTGGGAAATCCCGTAGACAGAGGAGCCTGCCAGGCTATACTCCATGGGGTTGCAAAAGAGTCAGACATGACTGGATGACTAAACAACATCAATGTGAATATACTTAGTGCCACTGAATTCTACACTTAAAAACAGTTAAAGTGCTAAATTTTATGTTTAGTATATATTCTTACAAAAAAAAAAAATTCATGGACCTAAACTGCTGATCCCCATCTATAATTATATGAATAAGCAATACATGGAAGTTACATATGCGAGTCATAGACATAGAAATGCTATTTTAAATTATGGGAGTGGAAACAATAACCTCCGTAAAGAGTATGGCCAGAAGAGAAGATGGGTCAGGACAAAGTCATGAGGAAGTGCAACATGAAAACAAATAGCCACGAAAGGAAGAAAACCA
Organism: Moschus berezovskii; assembly: GCF_049115385.1. Classification (NCBI taxonomy): domain Eukaryota; kingdom Metazoa; phylum Chordata; class Mammalia; order Artiodactyla; family Moschidae; genus Moschus; species Moschus berezovskii. The sequence continues at coordinate 30,179,671 of NC_142488.1, read as the reverse complement.
GGAGATAATGTCACAGAGAAGCCAGTGGGCAACAGTGGTCCACTGCATAAGCTTAAGGCATCAGTGATACTGCTCATCAGTGTTGAGGACACACTGGAAGTGACTGACATGTGTTGATTATGAAGACAATGCCGTCTTATGTCTCCTACTTTGCTTAATGTTTAATTACAATCATGTCCATTGTTAACAATATAAGAGAGTTAGAATTATGTACTTAACAGAAGCATTCTGTGTCAGAGGAAATAGGAATGTAAGAAATTCCTTTTGACATTTATGGATGGAAATACAATAAGCAGGAGGAAAATAAAACTGGTTAAACTAGACAAGTAAAGTTTAATAGGAATGAAAGAAAATATTGCTTACTAAGGAATGTAAGAAGAAACTTAAAACAATATTAGCTCGAAAGAGAGTGAGGAAAAGCCACATTTACCATTTTATTATATGCCTATAGAGTAGACATAAAACACATATAATCATTTTGAGGGCGGATAGAAGATTGTGAGCAGAAGAGAAAGTAGAATTTTAAAACAGACATATATTTAAATGTTAAAAATACCACTTCCAATATTTCCACTGAGATATATTCAATAAAAATGCTCTACAGTGAGTACTATATATGTGGATTTCCTGTAAATCCTCCAGATAAAAGGATCTATAGAACTATAAAAAATCTTATAATTATTACTGCTGTTATCAGAAAAATAAATACATGTTTTCCAAGAACTAGACGAGGAACTGAATTCATCATTCTAGGAAAATGCTTTTCGTGTAAAAAAAAAATGACACTGTGTACAGAATAGTTTATGAAGAGAATGAAAGAATTTTGATGTTGCTCCAGAATTGCAAGCTTTAAGAAGACAGTAGGCATTGATGGATGATAGCAGCTATGTCAGCACTTCTGACTATAGGACCTTATCAGGATATCCTGGCTCCTATTCCAGAATATTTGGGTGTTTAATCCATGGACCAAAGACAAGAACAGAAACACAAAGGGATTTTGTCTAAAAGTAGCCTTCAGTTTGTGTGGATTATTAACATGACAAAGTCAGGTTTATATTGATAGTTTGTCCAGGAATAAGTGAATGTCAGACACAGTTAAGAACTTAGCTTTGGAATTAGACCGACCTGAGTTTGAATCTTAGCTCCACCAATCCCTGACTGTGTGAATTTTTAACAAGTTTTACCTGAGTCTCAGTTCACTCATTAGTCAAATAAGGATAATAAAGGTATGAATTTGACCTTTGCTGGCAATGTTTTGAGATTCTCATCAGTATGTTCTGGTCTTCTCTTCAAGCATCTTTCCTCTTTGGTCATTTCAAGGTTCTTTGAAATTATGAACAGCAGCTCATATTCACCAAAGAATATGGAGAACCATTGACTCAAAGGAACTTTTTAGTGGGATATTTGATGAGCTTCTGATGCAATTTCTTATGCTTCAAATACAAGAGTAAGTTTTAAGACACTATGAAACTGTGTTACAAAGCTCTATTTAATAAAGTTGAGCACAACCAAAATCAACTTGATGACAACAAAACATAATTTTTACGATTGTAGGGCTTCCCTTGTGGCTCAGCTGGTAAAGAATTCGCCTGTGTGTGGGAGACCTGGGTTCAGTCCCTGGGTTGGGAAGATTCCCTGGAGAAGGGAATGGCTACCCACTCCAGTATTCTGGCCTCGAGAATCCCATGGACTATATAGTCCATGGGGGTCACAAAGAGTCGGACATGACAGAGCAACTTTCATTATCAAATATAAGGACTGTTTGAACTGTGGTGCTGGAGAAGACTCTTCAGAGTCCCTTGGACTGCAAGGAGATCCAACCAGTCCATTCTAGAGGAGATCAATCCTGGGTGTTCATTGGAAGGACTGATGCTAAAGCTGAAACTCCAATACTTTGGCCACCTCATGCGATGAGTTGACTCACTGGAAAAGAATCTCATGCTAGGAGGGATTGGGGGCAGGAGGAGACGGGGACAACAGAGAATGAGATGGCTGGATGGCATCACCGACTCGATGGACATGAGTTTGAGTGAACTCCGGGAGTTGGTGATGGACAGAGAGGCCTGGCGTGCTGTGATTCATGGGGTCGCAAAGAGTCGGACAAGACTGAGCGACTGAACTGAACTGAACTGAATGCATGGCTAGAAATGGGATTTATAAAGTTTTACATTCATACACACACACTTTATTTACATATATATTCAATTTGATATATATAATTATTATGGAATGTGAGCATGAGAATAAGTGGAAATTTCTTCTGGGCTGGAATAATTTCCACATAAGAATTACACCCTTATCCTAAAAATATATTTTTGAAACTTACTTATTTTTTTTTTAAATTTAATAGTTTTAGTATCCTAGAGTCTTGGTCCCTATACATAAGAATTATATAAGATCTCACTATTTTCATAGTGATTAGCATGTCAGCATATTTTAAAACAATATCTGTACCTTTATTTTTATTATTTTCATACTTAAAATCCAGTCTGACAACTCCAGAAAAACAAAGTTATATATGATCATCTATAATAAAAGTCACATTGAATTATTCTTGATAATTCATTTGGCATAGTGGAGTACATTATACAGTTTAATTAGTAATTAATTATATGGTTACTAACTCACATTTTATTGAGAACCCAGGAATTTGCAATTATTAGTCTTATATTTGTAATGAGCTCTTTACTTACTTTCTGCTCTTATATTTTTTGGCATAGTGCCACAATTAATTAGTACCATAATATAAACAGGCTATAAAGTGGGCATCTGGGTGCTTAGATGTGTAGCAAGTGATACTTTAATTATAATTTGAGTCTAATTGTTGTCAAATAAAATTTTAATTTCTCAGTCTAGAAATTAAAATAGATAAGTGAACAATTCAATATAAGAATATAATATAGTTTAAATAACTGAAATCACCATATAACTTTAGAAGTTTTATTTAACAAAAGTTGTAACAATGTTTTAATGAATATTAATATTACTTTTTTATTATTTTTTTCTATCACAAAATATAAGGCACATTTAAGAAAAGTATTATTTCATTAAATATCAGATATTAAAATTAATGCATAAATATTGCCTGTATGTGAATTCATAATGGATCTGCAGATTTGGGGTTATTTTATACCAATAATATCCTTCTCTTTTTGGTATTTTATTTTATACCCATAATATCCTTATGAACAAAGCTAGTGGAGGTGATAGAATCTCAGCTGAGCTATTTCAAATCCTAAAAGATGATACTATGAAAGTGCTGCACTCACTATGCCAGCAAATTTGGAAAACTCAGCCATGGCCACAGGTCTGGACAAGGTCTGTTTTCATTTCAATCCCAAAGAAAGGCAATGCAAAAAATGTTCAAATTACTGCACAATTGCACTCATCTCACATGGCAGCAAAATAATGCTCAAAATTCTCCAAGCTAGGCTTCAACGGTACATGAACCAAGAACTTCAAGATATTCAAGCTGGATTTTAAAAAGGCAGAGGAACCAGAGATCAACAGAGGCCAACATCTGTTGGATATAGGAGCTTCCCTGATAGCTCAGTTGATAAAGAATCTGCCTTCCATGCAGGAGACCCCAGTACCATTCCTGGATCGGGAAGATCCACTGGAGAAGAGATAGGCTACCCACTGCAGTATTCTTGGGCTTCCCTTGTGGCTCAGCTGGTAAAGAATCTGCCTGTAATGTGGGAGACCTGGATTCGATCCCTGGGTTGGGAGATCCCCAGAAGACAGGAAAGGCTACACACTCCAGTATTCTGGCCTGGAGAAATCCATGGACTGTATAGTCCATGGGGTGGCAAAAAGTCGGACATGACTGAACAACTTTCACTTTACCTAAAAATGTAAAAGTTGGATCACAGAGAAAGCAAGAGGATTACAGAAAAACATTTACTTCTGCTTTATTGACTAAACCAAAGCCTTTGACTCTGTGAATCACAACAAACTGTGGAAAATAGTTCAAGAGATGGGAATACCAGACCACCTGACTAGCCTCCTGAGAAATCCGTATGCAGGTCAAGAATCTACAGGACTGAACATGGAACAATGGACTGATTCCGAATTGGGAAAGGAGTAAGACAAGGCTGTATATTGTCACCCTGCTTATTTAACTTATATGAAGAGTACATCATGCAAAATGCCGGGCTGGATGAATCGCAAGCTGGAATCAAGATTGCCAGGAGAAATTCCAATAACCTCAGATATTCAGTTGATACCATCCTTATGACAGAAAGCAAAGAGGGAGTAAAGAGCCTCTCGATGAAAGTGAAAGAGGAGAATGAAAAAGCTGGCTTAAAACTTAACATTCAAAGAAACGTGTAATCTAGTCCTATCACTTAATGACAAATAGATGGGGAAACAGTGGAAATAGTGACAGACTTTATTTTCTTGGGCTCCAAAATCACGGCAAATTGTGACTGCAGCCATGAAATTAAAATACACTTTCTCCGTGGAAGAAAAGCTAGACAGCATATTAAAATACAGAGACATTACTTTGCCGACAAAAGTCCATCTCTTCAAAGCTATGGTTTTTCTAGTTGTAATGTATGGATGTGAGAGTTGGACCAAAAAGAAAGCTGAGCGCTGAAGAATTGATGCTTGAACTGTGGTGTTGGAGAAAACTCTTGAGAGTCCCTTGGACTGCAAGGAGATCAAACCAGTCAATCTTAAAAGGAATCAGTCCTGAATATTCATTGGAAGGACTGATGTTGAAGCTGAAGATCCAGTACTTTGGCCACCTGATGCGAAGAACTGATTCCTCAGAAAAGACCCTGATGCTGGGCAAGATTGAAGGCAGGAGGAGAAGGGGATGACAGAGGATGAGATGGTTGGATGGCATCACCAATTCGGTGGACATGAGTTTGAGCAAGCTTCAGCAGTTGGTTATGGATGGGGAAGCCTGGCGTGCTGCATTCCATGGGGTCGCAAAGAGTCGGACATGACTGAGTAACTGAAATGAACTGAATATCATTTTCTAACTTCTTCAAAGCATAATTGTTTAATTTTCCATGCCATAATTGTTCCTGCAGTGAAACAGTTGAAATAATTAATATGACATCTTTCTTGTCATAAAATTCACAACTCATGGTGGTGATGATTATGGAAGTGAAAGATTATAAAATATTTGCCCTTAACTTAATATCTTCATATTTGCAAGCTTGGCAGTTTTCTTCTTCTGTCTCTGACCTGCACACTGAAAACCTGCCAGAACTGATCATTCTTAGACTCTTCATTCATTCAACAAATAGTATTGCGATCCCGCTATAATTCTAATACTGTGTTTAAAGACTTGAAGTATACAGCTGAATAAAGTATGGCCCCTGATCTCAAAAATTTTAGAGAAGGAAGAATGATCAACTCTATTTTAATGCAGAGTGATGAGTCCTTGGGGTGGAGTCTGTATTGGGAGCAGTGGGCATACAATGGTGGGGGGAGAGTGGGGTTCACCTAACCCAACCTGAGGGCCACAGTCAGGAAAGAACAGGAAAGGTCTTGAACTGAATTCGAAAAAACTAAGAGGGATTAATCAGATAACAAAAAGATTAGCAAAGAAGCACTGTTATATATTAAGAACAAAACCATGAGCAAACTTACCCATTATCTTATTGGCTTCATGTTAAGAACAAGTCATTAAATTGACATTAAGATTTTCTGCGTCCCCAGAATCTGCCATCATGTCTGGACCAGTATTCAATAATGGAAATATTTAATGACTAAGTTTTTTGCATTCACTGTCACTACTCTATACTCTATTTTCAGAGAGCAATTCTAGGCATACGCTAAAGTATTTTAATGTAAAAATAGTTCAGTTTAGTTCAGTCGCTCAGTCGTGTCCGACTCTCCGTGACCCCATGAATCATGATGTATGAATTTTTCTTTGACAAACCTACAAAAAACTTATATATATAAGCTGTAGGAGAAGGTGAAACAAGATTGGCAAAATACTGATAATTATTGAAGTTGGGTGACAGATACATGGGGATCATCATCTTGTTATTTTTACATTTACATGTCTTTGAAAATGTTCATAAAATAAAACAAAGCTATAGAGTACAACTTATTTTTTTTCTTTGCCAGTGGTTTTTAAATGTGGCTCAACAATTAAATTTACGTTAGCTGAAGGGATCTCCAAAAAAATCAATCAAATACTCTTATTTTGTTGATCTAGAGTGAGGCCTGCCTAAATATAGCTAAATTGTGTGTGCATGTGTGTGTGTGTGTTTTGTGTGAAATTTGCTCCCTAGTTGGTTCTCTAGTGCATAGAAAAAGTTAACAAGTTCTGCATCTGCAATTTCAACACCTGCAATTAGGTGGTGTTAATTATGAGCCATAATTTGATTTGTAGAGTATTAACAGAACTAGATCCCTTATGTTATGATTTTCTGTGAGTCCTTTCTACGACTTGTTTTCAAAAAACAGAATAGTATATAAACTAATATATTCAAAGAATAAGCAAAATTAATGAATTAAGGTGTAGGCACTGGTAAGAACCTTCTTTCTCTTACACATGGAACTAGACTAATGTTTAAATTCACTCTGTGGTATACTACAGATTACTCATAGTGGTTTGCTAGAGCCAATCATTAAACTTTCAGAAACTTTTGGACCATTGTTAAACGTAACTGTCACTGAAAATTAAATTTTATTAACATACATTAAATTATATTACAAAGGAAATAGATGCTCAAATCTCACCGTTGCCTATTTATTTTACTACCTTTTACTTTAATCTGTGATTTTGATACCATTTATGTCTGTTGTATCTGAATGGTGGAATGACTATAAATGGTACACTACCAGCTCCATGTTTACTGACACCATGATGATAGCTTGAAATAAAATTTAATGGGTAACTATACTCAGCACTCTGTAATGGTGTATATGGGAGAAGAATCTAAAAAAAGAATGGATATGTATGTGTGTGTATATATATATCCAGTATGTGTGTGTATATATATGTGTGTGTGTGTGTGTGTGAGAAAGTGAAAGTCGCTCAGTCCTGTCAGACTCTTTGTGACGCTATGGACTATACAGTCCATTGAATTCTCCAGGTCAGAATACTGGATGGGTAGCCTTTCCCTTCTCCAGGGGATCTTCCCAATCCAGGGATCGAACCCAGGTCTCCCGCATTGCAGGCAGATTCTTTACCAGCTGAGCCACAAGGGAAGCATAACTAACTTACTTTGTTATATACCTGAAACTAAGACAACATTGTAAACAACTCTACTCCTATAAAAATTTATATATATGTGTATATATATATGTATACACACACACATATATAATGGGAGTATTCAAATAAATCCCCACCCACTTCCAGGAGAGCTGTTAGACATTTACCAGCATACCACTGACTTAACATCTTATGATTTTTCCGCTATCTGTAAGATCTTGACCAATAAATACATACCTTGTGTTTTTAATACTTGCTTTTATTTATCAGTTTGTAGTGTCATATGTGAAACCAGCTTCTAGACTAATTAGCTTTCATTGGCATTTAATCAAGCAAATGCTTACCAGAGTTTTATCCACCTGAGTATTTATTTTCATATTTATATTCTAAAGAGAGAGAAAGTATTTTTTTTCATTCTTTATTTTCATTCTTACCTAAATATAATATAATTTCATCCCATGTGTGTTTCTTTGGTTAACTAAAATCTTACTTAGTTAGCTTTCATAATATACATATCCCTTTCTGGCTAAATTCAACAGTTTAAAATCCCTACTGTTGTCTAAGAATAGTTTCAATGTTACAGATTAGCATAAAGAAATTTTGGAAAAACAAAAGATACGGTATAGTGTCATAACACCTCAAAATGTTGATCTATGTTCACTTTATGATTTTTAAAGTGTAGAAAATGAAGCTTAAAGATAAAAAGGTAAAAGTTTGCCCAAGATCCCATTGTTAGTTGGCAGCAATGTGATGATTATCATCTAAGTACTGTGATTCATTTTCTACTTTCATTTCTACAGGACTGTTTGTTTTCAGGAATATTTATGTTTTTGCCTATCTATTTCGTACCAGAAAGGAATATCACAACAAAAATTCTTTTCTTGCAATTCCATCCTCACCTCAGGGACACGTAACAATTTTATATGTATGTGTGTGTTTGGGGGTGTGTGTATTTACACATATTATACCTATCCAAGTATTTTAACTAAATAAGATTGCTATTCTTTGCTATGAGATAATCTGACCCCCAAGAAACGTGAATAATCAGATGCTAGCATCCTGAGGCAAATTTAGCCAAGATGTTTCATGAGATGTTACAGGGTGCATAAGTGCATGTTTTATGTTTGTCTATTTATTTGGGGGAAAAAGACAGCACAAAGAGTACTAAATAAAACAGGTAACATACTCTCTGTATTAGATAAATGATGCTATTTCCCTTTTAGAGCTTCCATTTTTTAAAAGAAAGCAAAAAGATACATAGTGACTTGTTATGAAGTTAAATGTTAAAAGATCATAAGAGAATCATGTTAAAAGTGATATCTCTTGATATAAAGCATATGCAGGATAACCATGTCAGCCTTATTTCTAGTAGGAGTGTTGTATATAGCAAGGCCTTTAAAGTTTGCGGGAAGGGGTGATAATGAGCCTGGTACTTACCTTGTGGTCGAGACTGCTCCTTCTGAGTTGATTATCGTGCAACTTTGGGTGTTAGCTTTACAGAACTGTGGACCCCCAGAGTGCTGTGGCATGTCACTAAGTCACATTATCAGATTTCGTTCCCAAAAGAACTGGATTTAATATGGAATTGAAGTAATATGTAGCCAATTTAGTGAAGTGGAGGTCGCTCGGTTGTGTCTGACTCTTTGCAACCCCATGGACTATACAGTACATGGAATTCTCCAGGCCAGAATACTAGAGTGAGTAGCCGTTCCCTTTGCCAGGGGATCTTCCCAACCCAGGGATCGAACCCAGGTCTCCCACATTTCAGGTGGATTCTTTACCAGCTGAGCCACCAGGGAAGCCCAAGAATATTGGAGTGAGTAGCCTATCCCTTCTGCAGGGGATCTTCCCAACCCAGGAGTTGAACCAGGGTCTCCTGTATTGCAGGTGGATTCTTTACCAACTGACCTACCAGGGAAGCTCTGGCCAGACTAAGTAAGTATATTTATCAAAGAAGTTTAGTTAGGATTCAGGTCAGGAAAGGATGTCCATTTTATGGATTGGAAAACAGCTTGAATGATCTTGGGTCTTTCTGAAAGGGGTGTGGTGGTGTATCTATTTCTGTATAAAACAGGCTCTTTTGAGATACACCTGTCTCAAGACAGAGTTTCCACTGAAAGCTATAATGTATTGGTTCATGTATTAGGCAAATGTGTTATGAAAGAGCCCACATTATGCTGGAGTCTATCGTAAAGAAATAGTGCCAAACCATCATTAGAGATTTCTGATCTGAGTGGCATTCTCATCCAGTCCAAAAATCTAACAAAGAAAAAAATGTGACTTCAAAAGGATACAATTTATACAATTACACAGAAAATGCACATGTCCACAGGAACAGACATGTAAATCAGGGAATGGGGCAAAAGTCACTGCCAGGCTTATCTTTGAAGCACAAAACAACAGTGGCAACCAGGCATTGGGATGCACTGGGGTCAGTGGGACGATAATTGCTTCAAACAAGGTGTGGAATTGGAGACATGTTCAGTGTTCACAGCCAAAGTCTGGTTGGTGGCTTCTCTATTCCTGAAAGAAACCTGGGTGGGGGAGGTTGGTTGTTGCTTTAGGCTATAGCCTGGGGCTATAGCTTACAAAAAGCTATTGGCCAACAGAAGCCTAAGAGTAATGACTGAGGCTTGTAACTAGGAGTGGTGTCAAGGCTGTTCTCTCACTTGATGAATGGATTGGAATTAGCCCCAATCACATTGCAGCGCGGAAACTTTCAACCTTAGAAAGGCTGAAGGGAGCACAGAGGGTGAGGTTGAGGCAATTACAAGATAACTACCTTGAAACAGATGAGGAAAGAGAATTAGGTACAGGCTTCACCATGGACCTCCAGTGAAAAAGGACAGTAGACATGAATAATATGCACCATTATTATTTTTGTTCCATCTATTTACTGAGTGAAGTGTGAATGTGATTACCCCAGCAGTCCAATCTGTGCTGCTTAAGGGAAGGGACCATGCTCAATATTTATAGTTTGGACTGGGTTTTGCTTGGGCACAAAATAGGCTGTAGTGATTTTCCCTGTGATGAATCATGCTATCCGTTTGCAAACATATTTTTAAACAATCTGATGAAATAGAAGATGTAAAATTGCCAAAAAAAAAAAAAACCTGAGTTGAAAACATGCATTTATTTCTTCTCCAAATTCTTCTGAGATCACCCTAAAGAAATTAAAAAAAAAAAAATGCAGTAGCAAAATCACAAAGAAAAGAGGAGACATCTGCAAAGGCATATCAAGTCTGTAAAGAAGGAAATTAAGACGAGGATTCCAGATTGTTCTGTGGGACCAAAGAAAGACTCCTGCATTGAAGGCATTAGGTATTTTATAGGGTGGTGATAGTCTTGAGTGGGCCTGGAAATGAACAGTTTGTTTTGAAGCCCCTAAAAGGAGCAAGTAAGTAGATGTCAGATCTCCAACTCAGGAGTACACAGACACTAATCTTATCCTATCCTATCAGACATGAGCAAGTAGTGTGCTTTCTGGTAAGACTGAAAGAGGAAAAACTCTCAACATGTACGCAATAGGATCAGTTAATGGAAGGAGTGAACTATCACACTGAACGTAGGGGATTAAGTTAAGGTCAATATATTTAATGGTAAGAATACCAGACTCTCCTCTCCCTCCTGGCTATTAGGTTTCTATGCTGTGAGCAGAAGATTATAAATTTTTCTTCAGAGAACCTGGTCATCATAAGACAAAAGAGCTACAGCTAAGAATATATTATGATCCACAATGAAATAACAGAATCCTTACCTGGTGACCCTATATTGAAGCCTGCCCCACATATTCACAGAGGGCTTCCAGTAAACATTTAAGTACCTCAATTTTAAGAGATAACCAAGGATTTACAGATATTGAAAGACTCTAACAACAACAACAACAGACTGAAACAAACATAAAAAAAATAAGCAGTCATATTAGCAAAAGAAAAGAACAATAACAATATAAATAAATCAAGAAACTCTGAAGAGATATAAGATACAGATCTTAAGAAAACTTGTTAAACATAGCTACAGTTATTACTTCAGAGTGAGATTAGTTACTGAATTTATACCATAAAAATGTATGAGAATATAGAAAAAGATATTTCAGAGAAAGAATAATAATAATTTATTATTATGTCATTTTTATTTCAGTTCAGTTCAGTCACTCAGTCGTGTCCGACTCTTTGTGACCCCATGAATCACAGCACGCCAGGCCTCCCTGTCCATCACCAACTCCCGGAGTTCACTCAAACTCATGTCCATCGAGTTGGTGATGCCATCCAGCCACCCCATTTCTATTTAGATTAAAATTTTAATAGCAGTTTTTAAGCAGTGGAAATATTTTGTATTATACTATAATGGTGGATACATGTCATATTTGTCCAAATGCATGGAATATACCACATCAAGAGTGAACACTAAACTGTGGACTTAGGGTGAATATTATTTATCAGTGTAAGTTCATCAATTGTCACAGATATAATACTCTGATACTGGATCTTTATAATGGGAGAAGCTCTGTGTTGACAGGAGAAGGTAGAGGGTATAGGGTAATTCATTGTACTTTCTGCTCAATTTTGCCATGAATATAAAACTGCCCTAAGAAATAAAGTCTAATAAAAATTAAATAGCAGAAATAAAAGTTCAACAAAAGAGGTAAAAGATAAATTTGAAGAATATTTCAATAAAATAATATAAACACACAAAGAAATGTAAAATGAAAAGAAAATACCAGAATCTTAGAGGATGATATTAGGTCAGTGATTTTTAACTGGAGGTGATTTTGCTCTCCAGAAAACAATTGTCAGTGTCTGGAGATAATGTTTATTACACATCAGGGAGGGGATGGTACTTGCATCTTATAAACATGAATTGGAAGGATGTTACTGGATATTCTGCAATACACAGTACAGCCACAAACAGCAATAATTTTCCAACCCAAAATATCAGGTTTTGTTGAAAAACCTTATTCTAGGAGTCAAATAGCCAAATAATCAAAATTACAGACAAAATAAGAATGGAAACTATGGAGAGGAAATTATCAAAGACGTGACAAAATAAATGTTTTTAGAAATGAAGAAAATGAGTTTCCAGATTTAAAGGGCATACTGAATACCCAAGATTAAAATAAAAATCCACACAAGGCTTATCATCATGGAATTTCAAAACAAGAAGGATAAAGAGAAGTTCAAGGGTCAAAAATCAGAATGGCTTTAGACTTCAGTGACAGTGGAGACTAGGTGAAAATGGAGTGTTGTCTTTAAAAAAAATGAGGTATAATTGACTTACAATGTTTCAAGTGTACAGCAAAGTGATTTATATATATATGTATGTGTGCACGCATGTGTACGTGTATAGGTAGATGGGTAGATCCTTGTTGCTTATCTATTTTATCTATAGTAATTTATATCTGTTAATCCCAAATTTACCCTTCCCTCTCTTTCCCCTTTGTTAATCATAAATTTACTTTCTCTCTGTGAGTCTATTTCTGTTTTGTAAATAAGTTCATTTGTTTTTTGTTTTTTTTTTTTTAGATTCCACATAGAAGTGGTATCATATGGTATTTATCTTTCCTTCTCTGCCTCGCTTACTTCACTTGGTATGATAATCTTTAGGTCCATCCATGCTGATACTCAGTTGTGTGTGTCTCTCTGTGACCCCATGGACTGCAGCACACCAGGCTTTCCTATCCTTCACTATCTCCTGGAGTTTGCTCAAACTCATGTGCATTGAGTAGGTTATGCCTTCCAACCATCTTATCCCCTGTCACCCCCTTCTCCTCCTGCCTTCAGTCTTTCCCAGCATCAGGATCTTTCCCAGTGAGTCAGCTCTTAAAAGTTTAGGGCTTCAGCATCAGTCCTTCCAATGAATATTCAGGGTTGATTTCCTTTAGGACTGACTAGTTTGATCTCCTTGCTGTTCAAGGGACTCTCAAGAGTCTTCTCCAGCACCACAATTCAAAAGCATCAATTCTTCAGCACTCAGCCTTCTTTATGGTCCAGCTCTCACATCCCTACATGACTACTGGAAAACCCATAACTTTGACTATACAGAACTTTGTTGGCAAAGTGATGTCTCTGCTTTTTTAATACGCAGTCCAGGTTTGTCATAACTAACTTTCCTTCTAAGGAGCAGACATTTTTTATTTTCATGCAGTCACTGTCCGTATTGATTTGGGAGCCCAAGAAAAGAAAATCTGTCACTGCTTCCACTTTTCCCCCTTCTGTTTGCCATGAAGTGATGGGACCAGATGCCATGATCTTTAGATGTTGTTGTTTTTTTTTTAATGTTGAGCTTCAAGCGAGATTTTTCACTTTCCTTTTTCATCCTTATCAAGAGGCACTGTAGTTCCTTTTCACTTTCTGCCATTAGAGTGGTATCATCTGCATATCTGAGGTTGGTGATATTTCTCCTAGCGATCTTGATTCCAGCTAGTGAGTCATCCAGCCTTGCATTTCTCCAGATGTAATCTGCATAGACATTAAATAAACAGGGTGTCAATATACAGACTTGATGTACTCCTTTCCTAATTTGGAACCACTCTGTTGTTCCATGTCCAATTCTAACTGTAGCTTCTTGACCTGCATACAGTTTTCTCAGAAGGCATGTCAGGTGGTCTGGTATTCCCATCTCTTTAAAAATTTTTTATAGTTCATTGTGATACACACACTCAAAGGCTTTAGTGTAATCAATGAAGCAGAAGTAGATGTTTTTATAGAATTCACTTGCTTTCTTCATGATCCAGTGAATGGTGGCAATTTGATCTCTGATTCCTCTGTCTTTTCTAAACCCAGCTTGTACATCTGGAAGTTCTTGGTTCAAATCCTATTGAAGCCTCACTTGAAGGATTTTGAGCATAATTGTGCTATCATGCAAAATGAGCACAATTGTACAGTAGGTTGAATATTATTTGGCATTGCCCTTCTTTGAGATTGGAATGCAGACTGACCTTTTCCAGTCCTCTGGCCACTGCTGAGTTTTGCAAATTTGCTGAAATATTGAGTGCAACACTTTAGCAGCAGCATCTTTTAGGATTTTAAGTCATTCTAAGAAGAATGCTCAAAAAGAAAGTTAAAATCAATTTTATTTGCCTTTTATACAAAATAATTATTTTCAACCAGTTGTCATGTTAGAAAAACTTGGAAAAATAATATGTTCCTTTATTTTTCATCTCTTCTTCCAAAATTTTAATGGGTATCCTTCAAGTTAAATATCTAATTAAACTTTATCACATTTTCACCTATATAGCTTTAAATGGATGTGAAGAAAATGAAAACATGTGGTCTTCTATGAGAACAGTCAAAACTGGATTTGATTGCTAAATCTTTCACTTACTATGTGAATAGTGGAAAATTAAATGCTATCTCTGAATCTTATTTCTTTCTAAGTAATAACTCTGTTACATAGTTATGACTTGAATTAGCCATAATGTAAGGAGAATGAAACTACAATAATTAATAATAACAAAAATAATAAACCTTATGCTTCCTACCTTCTTTAATCCAGCAATCTATAGCTTTTGTGACACATTTGAATTATTTAGGAGAGTTTGTAAAAATCCCATTGCTCACAGAGAAAACCAAAATCTCTGTGAATCATTGAAGTATACTTGATGATATGCAGAGTGATGTATTTCGGGTGAACTATATTTGTGATTATAATTGCTTTGAAGTGCATCAAAATATATGGATGGATAATGGGATGAATAGATGGATAGATAAGTAATAAAATAGTATAGTTAAATGTTCATGGTAAACTCTAGGTATTTTGAGTGAAAAATTAAAAAATGAAACTACCATATGATCCACCATTCCACCTTCTGGGTATAAACCCAAAGACCTGAAAATAGGATACCAAAGACATGACTCTACTCCTGTGTCCCATTGCAGCACTATTCACAATAGCCAAGATATGGAAATGGCCCAGAAGCCCCTTAATATATGTGTATGTGTACGCTCAGCCATGTCAGACTCTTTGTGACCCCATGGACTGTAGCCTGCAAGGCTCTTCTGTCCATGGGATTTTCCAGGCAAGAATCCAGGAGCAGCTTGCCATTTCCTTCTCCAAGTGATCTTCCCTACTCAGGGATCGAACCCATGTCTCTTGTGTCTAAGGCATTGCAGGTGGGTTCTTTACCAGCTGAGCCACTAGAAAAGCCCCTCAATGGTAGTCTAGTTAAGGAAGATGTAACACACACACAACATATATACACACACACAAAGGAATGTTATTTATCCATGAGAAAGAAGGGGATACTGCCATTTGTAACAACACAGATGGAACTTGAGGTTTTTATACTAAGTGAAATAAGCCAGACAGAGAAAGACAAATGCTGCATGGTATCCCTTATGTATGTAATCTAATAAATAAGTCAAAGTCATAGAAATAGAGTGTTAAAAAGTGATTTCCTGGAGCTGAGGAATGGCAACACAGAGAGTTTAGATAAAGGGTACAGACTTTTATCTACAAGATGAATAAGATTGAGCATCAAATGTACAACATGGTAACTCTAGTTGTTAGCAATTTATGGTATAATTGAAACTTGCTAAGAAAGTAATATTTAAAGCTTCTCACCAAAAAAAGCCCCACAAAATATATTAACTATATAAAATTATGGATGTAACTATATAAAGTTAAGTGAGTAGATGCAGGGAATTCTTTTCCAATGAACAAACGAAAGCTCTGATTGGAATTCTAGCTTTTGCTATGGTCTCATTCTGTGTATGATACATTTGCACATTATTTAAAACAGAAAGACAACTGGTAATAATGACTCATCTCTCTTTTCCTGCCCCAACATAATTAACCCTCTTCCTGAAGGACAAAATACAGCAGTCACTCTTAGTGTAGGGCAGCTATAGACAAGCAATGCTTCCTGGTGGACATATATGTCTTCAGCATGGCTGGCCCTGCTGGCTGATTGCTGGGCCAGCCAATTATGCTGTGACACATGTCCATAGCCTGTGAGAAACATGAAATCGCCAAACTAATAGTCATAGCATTAGTGGAAATCTGGACTATATTTTACATATATGCAAAATTTTGGCAGAAAATATAGCCAGAGAAATCATATCAGGATCTATATAGAAAATATTCTGTACGTTCTTTCTCCAAGGATTTTGTCATTTATTGTATTACATAAATCTACCATTATTTACTAATTTTGTTCCATACGCTCTTTTGCAATAAAAACTTTAGCAATATTGACCCCCCCACCCCAAAAAGTTTAGGTCACAGTACATTCATGAATCTTTATAATCTTGACCCAGTTCCTTTTGCCCACCTATCATTTCCTCCATGCCTGTTGTCTCTAAACTTGCAGCATCAGTATCACCTGGGAACTTGTTAGAAACAAAAATTCTTAGGCCTATGATATTAGGAACTCAGAAGGTAAAGCTCAGCAATCTGTGTTTTAACAGGCCCTCCAGTCAATTGATGTTAATTTTAGAACAACTAGTTTGAGCCTTTGCAAATGCTGATTCTGCTTTATATAATGCCCATCCTTCTTTCTCTGAGATACCTCTGCTCACCCGTCTAGACTCCAGTCTACTGTGACTTACTCCCTTTTATTCTCATAATTTGGAGAAGGAAATGGCAACCCATACCAGTATTCTTGCCTGGAAAATTCCATGGACAGAGGAGCCTGGCGGGCTACAGTCCATGCGGTTGCAAAAGAGTTGGACACAACTTAGTGGCTAAACAACTCTTATAATTCTTTAGGGTATTGCCATTATCTTTTGTCTTCATTTGAATTCCCCAAAAAGCTGATGCTCAGGAAAGAACTCCAGTACAAACAGTTAGGGAAGTACATAGAACATCTTAGGGGAGCGAGACAGGAAATGGGAGGAAGCCAGTAGAAAGTGTCATTTTCAACCCAGTTAAGACTTTGGGTATCCAGAGCTTAATCCTTGTGAAGAATATTTGAGAGATGGTATAAAAGATATACCTTAGAGTTATCCCACTCGAGGGTGCCAAATGAGCTTGGGAATTTGTACATCAGTTCCCACGAATCATTGCTGGAGAGCTGCTTCCAGGGGTGTTCATTCCAGAGCAGTTTTGGCTTGCTGTCAGTTCAGTTCAGTTCAGTTCAGTCGCTCAGTCGTGTCTGACTCTCCGCGACCCCATGAATCACAGCACGCCAGGCCTCCCTGTCCATCACCAACTCCCGGAGTACACTCAAACTCATGTCCACAGAGTCGGTGATGCCATCCAGCCATCTCATTCTTGGTCGTCCCCTTCTCCTCCCGCCCCCAACCTTTCCCAGCATCAGAGTCTTTTCCAGTGAGTCAACTCGTCGCATGAGGTGGCCACACAATAGGCTTCTGCAGCCAGAGCGAGTCTTCAGGTAGAGAAATCTAAGTGTGGACATTTCAAAGTTGAGCCACTGTAATACTTTTAAATGGAAAGGCAAGGGGAATGTGCACTGGGCAACACTGTATATGTTACAGTGTTGGTACATGTCCTCATTACAACAGCCAATACACACATTAAACTGGGAGTTTCTCATTGGCAGGATAGTATCTTTTTCATCTTTAATACCTCCTGAATAGAACACTGACAACCCCAATATTAAGCACTGAGCAAATGTTTATTAAAGGAATGAATTCATGGTTAAATAAAACATGCAAATACTATACTTCATGCACATTTATAAAGTATATAAAATATTTTATTTATAGTATATGAGATACTTTATTTCTTCAAAGTTCTATTTCTTTACACTATCATTTTTTTAAAAAAAATTGCTTCTATTCTTTCCTCTTCCTGTACAAGCTGTATTTGCTTGAAAGCATAGCCTACACTGATGTTAATCAAACTTCAGATGAAACACCTAAAATGATAGAAAAGAATCTGTTCTAATTAAATAATAAAGTAGCCCCTACAGGTTTAGACATCTGCCTTCAGGTGTAGGAAAGAAAAAATTTAATGAATATAGTAGTTTTATGCCAAGAATATTCCCCTCATGCGCTTGTGCTTTAATAAGATGGAGTGTGAAATAGCAAAAGGAGTTTGATTATTATGATGATATTTATTCATAAGTTAGTCAGATATGATGAAAGTTTCCTTGAGTTATACTTGCTCGAGTTGGGTCAGATGTTAGCTCAGTGAATTTGAAACAAAGTGTCTTACCTATATGATGTTATGCTGGAACTGGTCTGCTCCCAAAGGACGTCCATCCTTGGGAGTAGGTGTGGAAGAATCCTCTAAATGTTGTTGGGACCAGTGGACTCAACTGAAATGAGCATCACGGTCATACTCCTATTAACGACCCCTGGCATATTTATTTGTCACGTGTTTGTCATGTGTTTGTATACACAAAATATATATGTGTCTGTATATGTGTATATGCATATGTGTATACATATACGTATAAACATACTTACACATGCACAGGGCTTCCCTGGTGGCTCAGATGGTAAAGAATCCATCTGCTGATGCAGGAGATGCAAGAGACATGGGTTTGATCCCTGGGTCAGGACAATTCCCTGGAGGAGGGCGTGGCAACCCACTCCAGTATTCTTGCCTGGGAAATCCCATGGATAGAGGAGCCAGGTGGGCTATAGTCCATGGGATCACAAAGAGTCAGACACAACTGAGTGACTAAACATGCACATGTGCACACATGTACACATACATAGCCAGAAATCTGCCTTGACATTAATTACTGCTTTTCTAGCTTTATAAGCCCTTTGGATACTTTCCCTTTGACTTATGGATACAATTCACAGCAAAAAAAGATCATGGTTCTTATTTTCTTTACTGCTTACCACCTCTGATGGCATAGATATTTTCTCCTTGCTATTTCTAATTGAAATGTTAGTCTGCTTTATTTTTAGCATTAATTCTCTGTTAACTCCATTTGGCTCTTCCAAGTTTGTGTGTTTGTTTTTATATTGTACTATGTCTGCATGTTTGAAAACCAAGTTACAGTAGTAAAATGGGAATATTTTTTCTTTCTTTGGAAAATTATTTTAGAATAAATTGACTATTAAGTACGCCACTATTATAGTTTTAATTTATGCATTCTTTGAGATTGGTTCCAGGAAACTGAAATGTAGTTCAGTTTAGTCGCTCAGTCGTGTCCGACTCTTTGTGACCCCATGAACCGCAGCACGCCAGGCCTCCCTGTCCATCACCAACTCCCGGAGTCCACCCAAACCCAAGTCCATCGAGTCGGTGATGCCATCCAGCCATCTCATCTTCTGTCGTCCCCTTCTCCTTTTTCCCTCAATCTTTCCCAGCATCAGGGTCTTTTCCAGTGAGTCAGCTCTTCGCATGAGGTGGCCAAAGTATTGGAGTTTCAGCTTTAGCATCAGTCCTTCCAATGAACACCCAGGACTGATCTCCTTTAGAATGGACTGGTTGGATCTCCTTGCAGTCCAAGGGACTCTCAAGAGTCTTCTCCAACACCACAGTTCAGAAGCATCAATTCTTCAGCACTCAGCTTTCTTATAGTCCAACTCTCACATCCATACATGACCACTGGAAAAACGATAGCCTTGACTAGATGGCAAAGTAATGTCTCTGCTTTTTAATATGCTGCCTAGGTTGGTCATAACTTTCCTTCCAAGGAGTAAGCGTCTTTTAATTTCATGGCTGCAATCACCATCTGCAGTAATTTTGGAGCCCAGAAAAATAAAGTTAGCCACTGTTTCCCCATCTATTTGCCATGAAGTGATGGGACCGGATGCCATGATCTTAGTTTTCTGATGAAAAATAATAGCTTGTATATGTTCATTAATATAGTAGATGATAACTGTTATGTGTATGGGGGTGGAGGGACTTTTGTTAATTATAACTACCTTACTAAGAAAAGCAATCTTGTGGAAGGTAATAGTCCCAGTGAAACTTTGTAAGAGAAAAAACAGAATTCCTCTTGTAGAATCAACCTAAGTGAAAAGTTAATTGTTCCAATTTTATTTTTATATGTATATTATTGTCTTCTCATACCAAATGTACTCTAAGATATACAGTGTCATAATATTTATTTTTACTTCTGGTTGAAAGAAAGGAGTGCCCCTATTAAAAAGAGGCAGTTTCATAAGCTGATCTCAAGTGGAGCATTTTGATTTGGTGAAAAGAGCCTATAGAGGAAATGAATATTTTGGCAGCCTAAGAAGCAAAATGTCATATTTTTCTATGTTTGGATCCCTCCCTGCATATTTGAAATTTATATTTTAATACTTGAGAAAGTAATGACACCTAAATGTATTATTATTCGCCTTGTAGGTCACAATATGTTCACCTCCCTCCCTTTCATTCTCCCTTGGCAGAAAACAATCAAAGTTAATTTTAGAGCTAAATCAGGTATACTGTCTTTCCCTCATTCAGAAAGAAACCAGGAAAGACATATGAATACATCTGCTATAATAGTTTAGGTTTTCTCTGTTACAGCAGTCATAAAATCACTTTACACATAGTGAAATATCTGAGACTTAAAGGACAATGATATCAATCTACATGAAGATATTCTCTTTGTGTGTATGAGTGAGGAAATGTACAGAAGGAGTTATACATATTTTCCTCATTTATAATTATATATTTACAAGAAAATGAGCGTATGTAGCCTTGACAATTTAATAATATTTTGTAAACATGGCAGTTATATTTATGTCACAATTATGTATACATAATATTTATATTCATATTCTTATAAATCTGGATATTATTATTATTATCATTGCAAATATTGAGTACTTACTATGTACCTAACAAACTTTACTATATTATTCCTAATCCTTATACTAGTTCTGTGAAGTGGATCAGTTCAGTTCAGTTCAGTCGCTCAGTTGTGTCCAACTTGGCGACCCCATGGACTGCAGCATAGCAGGCTTCCCTGTCCATCATCAACTTCTGAAGCTTGATCAAACTCATGTCCATAAAGTCAGTGATACCATCCAGCCATCTCATTCTCTATTGTCCCCTTCTCTTCCAGCCTTCAATCCTTCCCAGCATCAGGGTCTTTTCAAGTGAGTCTGTTCTTCACATCAGGTGGCCAAAGTATTGGAGTTTCATCTTCAGCATCAGTCCTTCCAATGAATATTCAGGACTGATTTCCTTTAGGACCATCTCCTTGGTAGGATCTCCTTGCAGTCCAAGGGACTCTCAAGAGTCTTCTCCAACAACACAGTTCAAAAGCATCAATTCTTCAGCGCTCAGCTTTCTTTATAGTCAAACTGTCATATCCATACATGACTACTGGAAAAACCATAGCTTTGACTAGATGGACCTGTTTCAGCCAAATAATGTCTCTGCTTTTTAATATGCTGTCTAGGTTGGTCATAGCTTTTCTTCCAAGGAGCGAAATGTCTTTCAATTTCATGGCTACAGTCACCATCTGCAGTGATTTTGGATCCCCCCCAAAAATAAAGTCTGTCACTGTTTTCATTGTTTCCCCATCTGTTTGCCATGAAGTGATGGGACCAGATGCCATGTTCTTAGTTTTCTGAATGTTGAGTTTTACGCCAACTTTTTCACTCCCCTCTTTCACTTTTATCAAGAGACTCTTTATTTCTTCTTTGCTTTCTGCCATAATGGTGGCGTTATCTGCATATCTGAGGTTATTGATATTTCTCCCGGCCATCTTGATTCCAGTTTGTGCTTCATCCAGCCCAGTATTTCGCATGATGTACTCTGCTGCTAAGTCACTTCAGTCGTGTTCGACTCTGTGTGACCCCATAGACGGAAGCCCACCAGGCTCCCCCGTCCCTGGGATTCTCCAGGCAAGAACACTGGAGTGGGTTGCCATTTCCTTCTCCAATGTGTGAGAGTGAAAAGTGAAAGTGAAGTTGCTCAGTCGTGTCCAACCCTTAGCGACCCCATGGACTGCAGCCTACCAGGCTCCTCCATCCATGGGATTTTCTAGGCAATAGTACTGGAGTGGCTTGCCATTGCCTTCTCCAATGTTGCCCCATACTAAAGAGTTTATCAAGGCCATGTCTCCCTATATCACTCTCTACAGGCCCTTTTTTTGACTCACTATCAAGCTGTAGTTATTATTTCATACTTCTGTCATTTATTATTATGTTTGTAAAAGAGAAGGACAAAGGAGATTTGTGAAATACCAGAGACATTAGTCATATCAGAGATGCTTCTACTTTTCTTTCTATAGCTACTTAAATAATCAGATGTCAAGTGTAGGTGAAGATATACCTACTTACTTGGGTACTTATACATTTATCTCAGGGATATTTAGGGTATCTCTCCCTAAGCCAAAATAATATGCTTAGTCAAAACCCCATATTCCTACTATACACTTAATTCAAGTTCTTGATTTGTGTAATACCTATATATATATATATATATATATATATATATGAGTGTATGTGTGTGATTTTGTGAGTACTTACAATTCAAAAAGTCCTTATTTAAAGACTTATTTAAGGATTGATGCTTTCCCATGCAGCTTTTCCTATTTTAACCTTCTTTTTGAAAAATCTACCTACTTGTAGACAAAAGGAAGAACTATAACACTGATTTTTTTAACACTGATTTTTAGATTCCTTCCAGATATGTATGCCAATTAGAAACAAGGAAAATTGAAAAAAAGACACTTTAGAAATCTAAAGAATTTTAATATTTCTTTAAAAATTTTTAGAGATAACCTGAAGTGTTTGTGAGTCCTTACAAATAATGCCATCAGCATTGCTCTAACTTTATCATTATTATTTTTAAGTTATTAATGCTGTGTTCTTTGATATAAGGTGAATTTTATCAATATAACTTTAATCTGAGACACCCTTCTTAAAAAAGTTGTAGTCCTTAAGTAAATGTTCATCTTCAGAGTTAAATTAGACCTTGGCAAGTTTGTATAAAGTGTATTAATTTTTTAGAATGGTGTTGAGCTAGATTATCTGTATTTAAAAGTCATTCTGTGTTTTTTGTTAATAAGAGCTACATTTTACTGAAACTATATTGACCGATTTGAAATGGTTTATGATGTAGACTAAGATATTTTTAAGTTCTAAATTCTGTATCAGTGTCATAAAATGTGCCAATTATTAAGTTTCTTTAGCAATAGTACTGAAATGTTATTGCTGTCTATAGCTTACAGTATACACTCATTCTTGTCAAAGTGCTGTGTAATGCAGGCAGTATTATCCTAGCTTTATTTATGGTATACTTAGATACAGAGAGGTAAAATAGTATACCCAAGGCTTCATGGCTCCTAAATGGAACCAAAAAGAGCCAAAGCAAATCACTCATGAACTCTTTCATTCATTCATTTAAAAATGTATTCAACACTTATTGTGTGCCAGGAACTTTGCTGAGGACTAGGAATTCAAAAATCAATGAGATGTATTCCTTTCTCTAAAAGGCTCAGAGTCTGCTGGGGAATACAGCTCTATAAATACATAATTAGAACATGAAGTAGTATATTAATAGAGGTTTTTGTGCAGTGAGAGGAGTTTGTCTTAGGCAGTAACTAATTTCAGGGGAGACAGGCCTCATAGAATAATGTGACGCGGCAGAAGGGTGGCATTCTAAGATAAAGCAAAAGGCCCAGGTTAAAAGGATAGTAGGAGAAAGGTTGGATTGTTATGGAAGTTTTTGAGATATTCAGAGTTTGTAAGTGTAGTATGTGCACCATGGGCTATGTAAATGTCTATGAACATTCATGTTGTAACCGAAGAGGAAGAAGGGATAGTGATGTAGACATAAGTTCAAGAGTGGTCAGAAACTGACTAGGGAAAAGTGAGTTGGGATATCATGAGGAAAAGTTGTTAGAGGATTTCAAGAAAGGCTATGGAAGTGGGGCTGGAGGGAAGTCAAAATAAAGAGTCATTTCTGGTTTAGAATTTATAGGGTATAGAAATCAGCATGGTGAGAAAGAGAGGAGTAAAGGATAATCTCAACATTTCTAGCATGGAAATCCTTAACTAAAATTATGAGACTTAGAAGTGAGAATAAGGATTTGTAAACAAGTCACGTTTGAGGTTCACATAGAATGTTTTGGTAAGGATTGAAAAAAAAGCAAACAGATACAGTGCTCAGGTGAGGGTTAGAAGCTGGGGCTATGTGCTAAGCAGTTTATACAGGAAGGGTAGGTGAAGTACAGCCTGTGGGTCAAATCCTGCCCAACACCTGTTTTTGTAAATAGAGTTTTATTGGGATCTAGCCAAACCCATTTATGGCTGGTGTTGGGTTACAGTGGCAGAGCTCAATAGTTGTAATAAAGGTTGCATGGCCAACAAGGCATAAATTATTTATTTTCAAGTACTTTGTAAAGTTTGCCAACCCCTGCTGTAGATATTAGTTGAACCTTTAAGATTCAATGCCATTGTATAAGGAAATACCCAGAGAGGAAATCCAGATCCAAAGGGTTAATCTGTAATAATTAGGTGAACTAGATTTTATTTTCTTTTTGAGGGAAAAAATATCCCTGTTTCCTTTAAGCAATGTAAAAGAGTCCCCTGTAATTGGAAAGGGTCACTTTAAGAGTTGATGTCTTAAAGAGTTCGAATAAGGTCTGTCTATTCTGTTTGTTCAGGTGGCAATAAATGGAAACATGATGAGAAACCATTGAAATAGAATGGGTGGAATTTCAGCAGTGAAGAGAGGGAGTAGAGACCAGAGAATGAGTTCCTAAACTCCACTATTATAAAGACTGTGAGAAACAAACTCAAAGAACCACTCCAAACTGGTGAAGCCTGACAATCAGTCTCATAACCCAGAGAGAATGAAACATAAAATAAACTGGGTGTTTCAAAATAATATGTCAATCCAGAGCTGTAAAAATGCTAGCAGTGGATATATTGAATCCAATAAAACTGAATGAGAACACTTACTTTAAAACACTGTATTTGTTTATTTCTTTGCCTAGCTCTATCAATATTTCAAATTATGAAAGGTTTATTTACAATTAGAGAATCCCCGATGGCTCAGTAGGAAAGAACCAACTTGCAATGCAGGAGATAAGGGTTCGATCCCTGGGTGGGGACTATCCCCTGGAGGAGAAAATGGCAACCCACTCCAGTATTCTTGCCTGGGAAATCCCATGGAAAGAGCAGCTTGGTGGACTACAGTCCATGGGGTCGCAAGGTATCAGACACGACTGAGCTACTGAGCAAAGTAACTAGCAGAGTTGGGGGGAGGGTGTTTGAAGTAAGACAGAAGCTTACTTTTCACAGCACACACTTTTATTTTTCCACTGTGCACCATTATTTTGTTCGTTTGTATGCCTTACCTTACAAATTAAAATAGAATCCCCTGCTGAGAAATATATTCTATTTCACACTACATACAAAAATATAATGCTAGAGGATTATACATCTGAATGGGAAAAAACAAACTAATGAAACTTTCATAACAAAGTAAAGGAGTGTATGTAAATGAATTTTGGATAATGGAGAATTTCTTAAATAGATGTATAAAGTACTAATCATAACGTAATAAACTTCTGTATATCAAAAGACAGAGAGAGTGAAAATGAAAGTCACAGGGTGTGAAAAAATATTTGGAACACACATATAAATAATAAAACGTGTGTATCCATAATCATGAAGAGGTCCTATAAGTCTTTAAGAACAATCTGAAAGAAAACTGGGAGAAGTTCTTGAAATGTGAGAAGGGGCACAAAGAAGAATTCTGAACTGCAGGCAATGTTTTATATTTTGATCTGGATGATAGTCATAGAATGATCAGTTTTAGTACATAATGAATGTGCTTTTTCAATAATTTTATTTATTTGTTTTTTTTTGAATGTGCTGGGTCTTCATTGCTGAATGGGCTTTTTCTCTAGTTGTGGCAAGGGATGGCTCCTCTCTAGTTGCAATGCGTGCATGGGCTTCTGGTTGCAGTGACTTCTCTTGTTGTGGAGTATGGGCTCTCGGGTATGCAGGCTTCAGTAGTTGTGGCACATGGGCTCAGTAGTTGTGATTCCCAGGCTTTAGAGCACAGGCTCAGTTTTCTGGTGCGCAGGCTTTGTTGCTCCATGGCATGTGGGATCTTCCCAGACCAAGGTATAAACCCGTGTCTCTTGCATTGCTAGGTGGATTCTTTACCACTGAACCACTAGGGAAGACCACAGATGTGTTTTCTGTTTCACAATAACACAAGACTTTTGCCATCTTCACAAAATAAGAAATACAAATGACCAATAAACATGGAAAAACTTGAACGAACTTATTGGCCAACCCAATACTTCAGTTCAGTTCAGTTCAGTTCAGTCGCTCAGTCGTGTCCGACTCTCCGCGACCCCATGAATCACAGCACGCCAGGCCTCCCTGTCCATCACCAACTCCCGGAGTTCACTCAAACTCATGTCCACAGAGTTGGTGATGCCATCCAGCCATCTCATTCTCCGTCATCCCCTTCTCCTCCCGCCCCCAACCCTTCCCAGCATCAGAGTCTTTTCCAGTGAGTCAACTCGTCGCATGAGGTGGCCAAAGTATTGCAGTTTCAGCTTTAGCATCAGTCCCTCCAATGAACATCCAGGATTGATCTCCTCTAGAATGGACTGGTTGAAACTCCTTGCAGTCCAAGGGACTCTCAAGAGTCTTCTCCAACACCACAGTTCAAGAGCATCAATTCTTCGGCAATCAGCTTTCTTCACAGTCCAACTCTCACATCCATACATGACCACAGGAAAAAACATTGCCTTGACTAGACGGACCTTGGTTGGCAAAGTAATGTCTCTGCTTTTTAATATACTATCAAGGTTGGTCATAACTTTCCTTCCAAGGAGCAAGCGTCTTTTAATTTCATGGCTACGATCAGCATCTGCAGTGATTTTGGAGCCCCCAAAAATAAAGTCTGACACTGTTTCCACTGTTTTTCCATCTATTTCCCATGAAGTGATGGGACCAGATGCCATGATCTTTGTTTTCTGAATGTTGAGCTTCAAGCCAACCTTTTCACTCTCCTCTTTCACTTTCATCAAGAGGCTTTTGAGTTCCTCTTCACTTTCTGCCATAAGGGTAGTGTCATCTGCATATCTGAGGTTATTGATATTTCTCCCAGCAATCTTGATTCCAGCTTGTGCTTCTTCCAGGCCAGCGTTCCTCATGATGTACTCTGCATATAAGTTAAATAAGCAAGGTGACAATATACAACCTTGACGTACACCTTTTCCTATTTGGAACCAGTCTGTTGTTCCATGTCCAGTTCTGACTGTTGCTTCCTGACCTGCATACAGGTTTCTCAAGAGGCAGGTCAGGTGGTCTGGGATTCCCATCTCTTTCAGAATGTTCCACAGTTTATTGTGATCCACACAGTCAAAGGCTTTGGCATAGTCAATGAAGCAGAAATAGATGTTTTTCTGAAACTCTCTTGCTTTCTCCATGATCCAGCGGATGTTGGCAATTTGATCTCTGGTGCCTCTGCCTTTTCTAAAACCTGCTTGAACATCTGGGAGTTCACGGTTTACATACTGCTGAAGCCTGGCTTGGAGAATTTTGAGCATGACTTTACTAGCATGTGAGATGAGTGCAATTGTGCGGTAGTTTGAGCTTTCTTTGGTGTTGCCTTTCTTTGGGATTGGAATGAAGACTGACCTCTTCCAGTCCTGTGGCCACTGCTGAGTTTTCCAAATCTGCTGGCATATTGAGTGCAGCACTTTCACAGCATCATCTTTCAGGATTTGAAATAGCTCAACTGGAATTCCATCACCTCCACTAGCTTTGTTAGTAGTGATGCTTTCTAAGGCCCACTTGACTTCACATTCCAAGATGTCTGGCTCTAGGTCAGTGATCACGTTATCGTGACTGTCTTGCTCGTGAAGATCTTTTTTGTACAGTTCTTCTGTGTATTCCTGCCACCTCTTCTTAATATCTTCTGCTTCTGTTAGGTCCATACCATTTCTGTCCTTTATCGAGCCCATCTTTGCATGAAATGTTCCCTTGGAATCTCTAATTTTCTTGAAGAGGTCTCTTGTTTTTCCTATTCTGTTGTTTTCCTCTATTTCTTTGCATTGATCACTGAGGAAGTCTTTCTTATCTCTCCTTGCTATTCTTTGGAACTCTGCATTCAGATGCTTATATCTTTCCTTTTCTCCTTTGCTTTTTGCCTCTCTTCTTTTCACAGCTATTTGTAAGGCCTCCTCAGACAGCCATTTCGCTCTTCTGCATTTCTTTTCCATGGGGATGGTCTTGGTCCCTGTCTCCTGTACAATGTCACGAACCTCCGTCCAGAGTTCATCAGGCACTCTATCAATCAGATCTAGTCCCTTAAATCTATTTCTCACTTCCACTGTTAATCATAAGGGATTTGATTGAGGTCATATCTGAATGGTCTAGTGGTTTTCCCTACTTTCTTCAATTTAAGTCTGAATTTCGCAATAGTTGCTGCTGCTGCTAAATCACTTCAGTCGTGTCCGACTCTATGTGACCCCGTAGACGGAAGCCCACCAGGCTCCCCCCCCCTGGGATTCTCCAGGCAAGAACACTGGAGTGGGTTGCCATTTCCTTCTCCAATGTGTGAAAGTGGAAAGGGAAAGTGAAGTCGCTCAGTCATGTCTGACTCGTAGCGACCCCATGGACTGCAGCCTACCAGGCTCCTCCGTCCATGGGATTTTCTAGGCAAGAGTACTGGAGTGGCTTGCCATTGCCTTCTCCGTTGCAATACTTAGGCTTTACTAAATAATTGGATTGCTGGGGAAGCTGGGATCAGTGGGTGGGGGCGTGGGAAGGTGAGTAAGGTACTGTGGTTTGGGGCAAGTGACTAACTTACATTTATCAGCTCCTCTAATTTGGACCATGAGACTTTAGCCAAGATTCCTCCCACTCACCTAATCAAAGATGAAATATGTAGGAGGCAGTACTTAACAGCCCAGTGCTGAGTTTGCAGACCTTAAGTATAAAGCCACAATGGATTATGTCAGAAGGCTACTAGGGTGTTATTTATTTAAATCTATTTCATGGAATTCAGCACCACCTTAATGGCCTGAAAGTGTTAAAGTATGTCCCAAAGTACCTAAATTACTCCCTAAATGTAATTTATGCTTGAGAATAATCTGACTAACTTGATTTAGAACAGCAGGAAATAAGTTATGCTGCACATAAATGAAGCAGCAGTGTAATTTTAAATACCGCTTGCATAGTGAATGAGAATTTTAATATTTGCAAAATTTTAAAAATCACTTGATTTATTATCCATGTGTTTATACTGACATTTTTTGTCCTTTATTTAGGCAGGTCTACATTTCCATTTGCTGTCAGGAAAAAAAAATGCAACAACTTATTTTTTCCCCTCTAGTAATAATACAGAGAGTAAAACTTACTCTTATTTCCCTGAATGCTATTTGTAATATCTTTATGTGTTTCCTGTTGTCGCTGCATTTTCCTTCAGTCATGGATGTCCAGTTAATGGAATGAGAGGAATTTAGGGAGCATAGTGAGTGACTAGAGATTAAATTTATAAATGTAACATTGTAGAACTAGCAAAATTTATATCTGTTCATTCAGGATGTTTCTTAATGGGAAAGAGTTTAATTTTATAAGTAGGTATGATAAAAAATGAAATTTTACACAGTAAATTCAAGAATAGATTTACACTTGGCTGTTAACAACACATGTTAAAATGCTAGAAAGTATGTCTAAAATTTTTATGTGATGCTTGAAATGGAGTTTAAAATATTATTACTCACATTAAATGTCATCACATGTAAAGTACATGCTTTTATTCTTTAATATTTTGTTTGAATAGAGTTACTCATTTTAACATTAATTTTAATAATAAAATTAAATCAGCTTTACTGTTTTCAAAGTTTTAGCAGTTACAGACTATTGAATGCTCTATATTCAGATATTTCCAAAGTGACAGTATAAGTATTGCTGTGACCAAAAAGTTTGTTTGGATATTTCTGAACAATGTTAAGGAAAAACCCGGATGCCCATTTTTGGCCAACCTAATGGTGCTTGTCAGGTCTTTAAGTATGCAAAGATTCAGCTGCAGGAGGTGAGTGAAAATGAAGTAAAGGAAAGAGGGCATTTCAGGAATACTGGACTAATGTACAAAGTCACAGAACCCTGAGACAGTAGGGCATGGGTGGAAGGGGAGACTGCAGAGAGTCCTGGGTGACTGGCAACTTCATCCTGCCCCATTTTTGTGGACCTGGAACACAAATGTAAGTAGAGAAGCCTGAGTGTTTCCCTTGTGTTCATATCTCCAACTTTGTCTTGCAGCCCTAAGAGGTACCATATTCAACTGTGTGGGCCCTGATGGTTTTCTTCTCTTGGAGAAACTAAATGATAAATAAACTGTTAAGAGGCAGAGGGGTTGGGTGGGAAGAGACTTTGTGGAATCTTCTGGAAGATGGTCACTGCTAGTGCAGTGAGTGGTAGAGGGACACATCTGCAGCAGCCTAGAAGGAAGAGTATTTATAGCCCAGATGTTGAAGAAATAATCACCTTCCAGTAAATAAAAGCATTGGCAAGAGGGTAAATCTGGTGGTTAGGTAATAGAAAAAAGCAAAGTAGGAAGCGGACTGATGACTGTAACAGAGGTGGAATATGACCAAATGACAACTCCTCTGTGGTCTGGTTAGCGTCGGTCTGTTTCTCAAACTATAGTGTATAAAGATGGAGATGGTAGTTGTTAGCATGTGAGATTGCCTTTTAAAAACTATTATGCTTAGTGAAGTAAGTCACACAGAGAAAGATGTTATCTATGTTAGCACTCTATGTTCTCTCTTATATGTGGAATCTAAAAAATTAAAAGAAAAGAATGTATATTAAAAAAAACAGAAACAGAATCACAGATTCAAAGAATATACTAGTGGTTACCTGTAGGGAGACCAAGGGGGAGGGGCAAAATAAGGGTGTGGCATTGAGACATAAACCACTATGTATAAAATAAATATATAACAAGGATATAGTGTATAGCATAGGGAATGCAGCCATTATTTAAAAGATAGCCATAACTTTACTTTTTTAAATTTTTAATAGTTTATTTTTAAATTTTTAAAAATTTATTTATTTTAATTGGAGGCTAATTACTTTACAATATTGTATTGGTTTTGCCATACATTGACATGAATCTGCCCCGGGTGTACATGTGTTCCCTATCTTGAACCCCCCTCCCACGTCCCTCCCCATCCCATCCCTCTGGGTCATCCCAGTGCACCAGCCCTGAGCATCCTGTATCATGCCTCAAACCTGGACTGTCGATTCGTTTCACATATGATATTATACATGTTTCAGTGCCATTCTCCCAAGCCATCCCACCCTTGCCCTCTCCCACAGAGTCCAAAAGACTGTTCTATACATCTGTGTCACTTTTGGTGTCTCACATACAGGGTTATTGTTACCATCTTTCTAAATTCCATATATATGTGTTAGTATACTGTATTGGTGTTTTTCTTTCTGGCTTACTTCGCTCTGTATAATAGGCTCCAGTTTCATCCACCTCATTAGAACTGATTCGTCCGTCCGTCCGTTCCGTCACTCAGTCGTGTCCGACTCTATGCGACCCCGTGGACTGTAGCCTACCAGGCTTCTCCATCCATGGGATTCTCCAGGCAAGAATACTGGAGTGGGTTACCGTTTCCTTCTCCAGGGGATCTTCCCGACCCAGGGATCGAACCCGGGTCTCCCGCATTGGGGGCAGACGCTTTAACCTCTGAGCCACCAGGGAAGCCCTGATTCAGATATATTCTTTTAATGGCTGAGTAATATTCCATTGTGTATATGTACCACAGCTTTCTTATCCATTCATCTGCTGATGGACATCTAGGTTGCTTCCATGTCCTGGCTATTATAAACAATGCTGCGATGAACATTGGGGTACACATGTCTCTTTCAATTTTGGTTTCCTCTGTGTGTATGCCCAGCCATAACTTTAAATGGAGAATAGTCTACAAAACTATTGAATCACTATTGTACACCTGAAACTGATATGATATTGTAAATACCTGTACTTTCAATTTAAAATAAATTTTAATTATTGTATTTTTCTGAATATTCAAAGTATGAAGTGTGCATTGCAGGAAAACTTAACAATATTAATATATATATAAGGAAAATTAAAATCAACTACAGCCTCACCAAGATGATACAATGCCAGCTATGACTCACTCTATTTTAGATTCTCATTTAACAGCTCTCTGACTCCAGTGATTCAAGTTCCTGTAAGACATATACAATGTACAATTCTTTTTTTATAGGGAATACATTTCAGATGTATTCTTAAGTCATGTTTTGGGTATTAGCACTGAAAATATATGAAAACAAAATTATTATTAACCATGCAAACATTTCCAAGATCATTTTGTGGCTGATGGATATAAAACATTTTATCAACTATAAAATGCCATTATTTATTAAAGATATAGTTATTTTATAAATTTATTTTTACTAGAAGGATAATTGCTTTACAATATTGTATCAATTTCTGTCATACATCAACAGGATTCAGCCATAGGTGTACATATGTCTCCTCCCTCTTGAACTTCCCTCCCACCTCCTACCCTTTACCACCCATCTAAGTTGTTATAAAGCCCAGGTTTAAGTTCCCTGAGTCATACAGCAAATTCCCATTGGCTATCTCTTTTACATATGGTAGTGTATATGTTCTCCATTTGTCCTGCTCTTTCCTTTCTCCCCGCCTGCCAGTGTCCATAAGTCTGTTCTCTATGTCAGCATCTCCATTATTTATAGGCTAGTGATAGAGACTATATCTTTTGGCTATTATTTGCTGCCTTTTTATGCTACCAAAATACTGTTTTAGATATTTTTAAGGTGAAAATACAGTTAACCATTAAATGTAATACCCGATAGAATGCATGATAGAGTACATGTAGATATATAATTAAATATTGGAAGAAAATAAGAAAAATAGAAAAAAAAAGCCTTACAACTATCACTTTGAATTGTTTAATTTGGTGAAAATTCATCTCGAGAAAAGGAAATCCCAGAAAATTTAATATAAGGTGCTAAAAGACACCACTGGAACCAGAGAGATCTGAGTTAGAATTCCAGGTCTGCCATTTAATATTTATTTACCTTTTGGTAACTTACTCAGCATCTCACCGTTCTCCAGTGAAAAATGGGAATAATAATTGGTATGTTGCAGAGGGTGTTGCAGAAGTTAATGAAATGGGATATGTTAATCCACAGACCCCAGTGCTTGGTTTATAATGTGAATTCCATTCCTTTCCTAGTAAAACAATAGGAAATTGTGACATTATTTGGATTCTAAAATTACTTAAATTTCCTAAGGGGAGGTAGAGATCTGAGAAGATCTCAAGATATTCAAAACTAATCCGTTGCATCTTAAGAATAGATCTCAGAGAACTGTACAGACAGCTGTACTGTGAGGTCACTCAATAGGCAGAAATTTTCAGGATGGCTTTTGTTTCATATTGGCAAATGGCTGTTTGGACAGGCCCTGGAAGACCCAGTAGATCATGAGCCCCATAAGACTTTAAAACTTGAACTGTATAGTATTTTTCAACTTGTCAGTACATTAGAATCACCTGGGTGCTTTTTAAAAATACCAATGTCAGGATCCCACCTCCAAAGATACTGGTGTAATTGTTCTAGATTGCGGACCCAAAATCAGTGTTTTATTGCTATTTTTTATTTTATAATGTCCTATGTGATTTTTTGTGCAAGTCTCTTAGCGTAAACATAAAGCCTTGACTCATATAATTTCCGTCTCAGTCTCTTCTGTGACCAGAAATGACCACATATTTCCTTCTCAATATTCTTTTCATGTGAGATGTTGCCACATTATCTCTCACAAAATTCCTTCAGCATCACAGTTTAAAATGCTAGTGGATACAGTGGAACTAGAAGGAGAAAGGATGATTAGTATACCAGTTAACTGGTAGATTTCTTACATCTAAGCCAATGTAGAAGTTACAGCTGTCATCCTGAATGCTTGAAGATCTTAATGAGCAGACACTTTTAGCTCAAGATATGACTGAAACTGTCAGACTTTATGAGTTAATTTTTGATCCAAAAAATCTTTTGAAGTTTAGTATCTAGCTTCAAAATAATTTATTAGATATTAATGTACTTTTAAATTTCTGAAGTTTTATTAAAAATTAAGTATTCTCATAGGGAAGAAAACACTAATATTCCATAATAATTGTCTCTATTTTCTTCTCATTCACAAAGTATATTCATTTTAAAGGGAAATGGCAACCTTTTATCAAATATTTTAATTCGTCCTATATTCAGTGTTAGTTATTTATGTTAACTGAAACTGACATATACAAATGTGAGAAACTATCAAAATAATATTTTTATTAATGTTATAACATATATTCTATGTCCATATAATCCATTTATTTTTCTTGATCCCTATTTTTTATTTCTAGGCAATTTGACAGATCTGTTGAAAAATGGCGGCGGTTTCATTATGATGTGAAGATATTTAATCAATGGCTAACAGAAGCTGAACACTTTCTCAAAAAGACACAAATTCCTGAGAACTGGGAACATGCCAAATATAAATGGTATCTTAAGGTAAGTTTTTGAAATCTCTTTTTTTCAGACTGTTTTGATCTCCACCACAACATCACAACTGCTTAACTTCTTTAAGTTCAGGTTGTGAAGGATGATGGAAATTTATAATTCCTGACTTTTGTTGTCAGCACCGCACATGCTAGAACTTGTCATGATGATCATTTTGGAACGTTTTGTGTCAGGATGAGAGTCTAGACATAACCGATTTATCTGATGAACTGCAAAGCGTAATTGAATCTTGGATACAGAGAAGCATCTTGCAGCAGGGTGTCCTGTGGCTTTAGGGCAGTGTGTGTTTTTGCCTGATGTTGGATTTTGTCCAGGAGGAGAACTGGTGGTATACTTAGCAATAATGTAGTCACTAGAAATATCCATCATTATAAAATTATAGTTCTGTTTCCCTAAAGACGGTCTGTGGTGATGTAGCAATATTTCTATATATTCTATTGACAAAATGCCTTCTGAGATAGGCCAGAGGCCAAAACAATACAGAGTTAATTGGCAGTACTTATTGACTGTTTTATGGGTTTTGTTAATGGAAATGCAACATATGGATTATAACCATTGTACAGTTTAATTTCAACTGACTGTGTCTTTTGATTATGCAGATAAAGTGGATTGTGGAGGTTATAATTTAGGTTATAAAGTATATGGCTTAAGTATAAGAAATACTGGGTTCACTACACCAAATCTTAAGTACTTTTGCAATATTTTTTAGTTCAAATTGTTCAGGTAGCAATTTTCAGTCAAGGAGATTTGAACTGTGGCCAGTTTTTGAATGCCAGAAAATATTGATTAAGACAGATGAAATCAAAGAAAAGGGTAATACATTAAATAGTCCAGGCATTTCAAAATGCTGGTTTCATAAAAGTAATATCATTTCGACTTAACAATTCTCCATTTTCAAATATTTTTTGCATAGAAAAGATGCCTTCTGATATTAAGAAAGTAACCATTTATACACCCCTATATATGTGTAAGCTATGTAAATGTAGAAATTAATATTGTATAATTTTGTGTAATTATGTGTATATCAATCAAATCTTTATACTCATCAGCATTACCATTGCAGATAGAGGAAATTCATCGATTTCTAATCTGACATCATATAGAAAATATATTTTTAATAGCACTAAAGTGAATTTTGAGCCAATGTAGCATCACCAGGTCTCTGACTTAAAGAAATATAAGGTATTCTTGGGGATATTTATAAACCTCTTGCCATTTTGAAAGATGTCCGTTGCAAGGTAGTTATACATATTAATCTGTTTTGTTATAAAAATAATATATACTCATTAAAAAAATGAAGCAATGTAGAGGTGTATTGTAGGTAAATATATACCCGCCTTTTACTCCACAAAGAGTGGTTGTTTTGATATGGATATTGGTATATATTTCAGCTTGTCATCTCACTCAGCAATGGATACAGAAGGTTTATTAGGGAGTGTTCTTGGGAGTTGAGCAATTGGTTTATGATATTCCTTGGTATATTTTTCTTCATGTTTCTTATTCTTGTGGTCTGTTAAGCTTCTTGGATCTGTGTGTTCATAGTTTTAATCAAATTTAGAAATTTTAAAGGTATTACTTAAAAATAGTATTTTTCTGCTCCTTGCCCTTTTCAGGGACTCTGATAGCATATATTATGCCACTCACTGATGTTCTGTTCTTTTTATTTTCAGTCTTACTTTCTCTGTAATTCATTTAAAATAATTCCTATTGTCAAATGGACTGATCTATTTTTTTAGTTTATCTAGTCTGTGGTTTATCTCATCTAGTGTATAATTTTAACCTCAGACATTGTTGTTTTGCATGATTCAATACATTACTGAAGTGTGATTTAAGAATTTTAACATTTTCCGTGTTAATATCTTAACAGACCTCAACATTCAATCTTTACCTTCTGGAAAATATGGAATACAGTTACAATAACAGTTATAATGTTTTTTGTCTACCAGTACTATCATCTCTGTCTATTTTGGGTCTATTCCAATTATCTTTTCTCCTTTCTATGAGTGTTATTTTCCTGCTTCTTTGGATGACTGGTAATTTTTGATTGGATACCAGATGTGAATTTTAACTTGTTGAGTGCTTGATATATTTGTGCAGATAAATATTGCTGACCTTTTTACTGAAACATAGTTATGTTTGCTTAGAAATAGTTTGATCTTTGGAGTGTATTACTCATATACTTTGAGTTTTGAGCTGAACAACCTAAAATCTAGGGCTAAATTCAAAAGGAAAACCCATCTGAATACTCGCTCTGATGGTCTTGTATGATGTTTTCCACTGTGTCTGGCAGGAACAGGTACTCTCCCAGCCATATGTAAGCTCTGGTGATTGTTTGCTCTAATTATTGTGTATAGTTCTTTCACTTGACATTGGTAGTTTCTTGCTGTAGGGCTTCCCTGGTAGCTCAGTTGGTAAAGAAACCACCTGCAATGCAGGAGACCCCGGTTTGATTCCTAGGTCGGGAAGATCTGCTGGAGAAGGGATCGGCTACCTTCTCCAGTATTCTTATGCTTCCCTTGTGGCTCAGCTGGTAAAGACTCTGACTGCAATGCAGGAGACCTGGATTTGATCCCTGGGTTGGAAAGATCCCCTGGAGAAGGGAAAGTCTACCCACTCCAGTATTCTGGCCTAGAGAATTCCATGGACTATATAGTCCATGGGGTCCCAAAGAGTTGGACACAACTAAGTGACTTTCACTTTCATTTTCACTTGTCATATGGGAACTGGTTAGGATTTAACTGGAAACTGGAAGGGTGCTCTGTGCAGATCTCCAATGTTTATTCTCTGTATATCTGTGCCCTCTCTGATGCTCTGCCCTGTGACTCTAGCCACTTTGGTTTACTTCGCTACCCAGCTCCATTTCCTCATCTAAAGAAGACCCCCTGGTTTTCTGCCCTTGACCTTTGTCATCGTTTGGAACTCTATTCAGAGAGTAAGCTGGGGCAACTGTAGGGCTCACCTCATTTGCTCTCATTTGTTTCTAATTTCTCAGAGATGACTTATTTTAATTACCCAGTGTCCAGTGTCTTTTAAAAAGCACTGTTTCATACATTTTGTTCATTTTTTAGAATTTTTAGCCAAGAAATTAAATCTAGTCTAGGCCAGAGGCAGAAGTCCAAAACAATTTTAATGTCATTTGATATTTTATTATGTTTGCTTCTATACAGTCTTGCATGCGTGCATGCTCGGTCGCTTCAGTCGTGTCCAACTCTTTGTGACCCTATGGACTGTAGCCCTGCAGGCTCCTCTGTTCATGTAATTCTCCAGGCAAGAATACTTTGTGGGTTGCCGTGCCCTCCTCCAAGGGGTCTTTCTGACCCAGGGACACAACCTGGGTCTCCTGCATCGCTGGCGGATTCTTCACTGCTGAGCCACCGGGGAAGCCCTCTATACAATCTTAAAGCTATTCAATATATAATGATTTTAATTGCCTTGAGAATAACTAAAAGTCTCTACTTCTTGACACTGGGATTTAGATGTAAGTGAACATTTCATCAGAACTTTGTTTCCTTTGGATATTTTTTTAAAAACTATTTTACTTAGTCTGTTTTTTTTTTGTTGTTGTTTGTTTTTTTTTTTTACTCATTCATTGGTGACTCAGACAGTAAAGAATCTACCTGCAATGGGAGTGCTTGGTTCGATCCCTGGGTTGGGAAGATCCCCTGGGGAAGGGCATAGCAACCCATTCCAGTATTCTTGCCTGGAGAATCCCCGTGGACAGAGGAGCCTGGAAGGCTATAGTCCATGTGGTCAAAAAGAGTTGGACACGACTGAGCGACTAAGCACAGCACACAGCACATACATAAAGTATAAAAGGAACTTCTTTTATTCTTGGAAAAAGTTGTTCTAGCTAGGAACTGTGAATGACAACACAAATCTTCTAAACAGTTAGTGTCCTTTCCCTCTCCCCTGTGATTGAGATGGTCCAAAATCATGCATATACACTTGTATATACCTGCATAGACAGACGTGCATATAAGAAACCTGAGGTTATCTTTCTAGTCTGTTACGTCTCAGAAAAGGGTCCAGAAAGACACTGTCAGGCATCTCCATTAATAATACAAATGGAATCTGGTAGTTTCAGCTCTCTTGGTCATTATCATTATTGATTAACTAACAATGAATTATTCTGGTTGTTGTTTAGTCACTCAGTCATGTCCTACTCTTTTGTCACCCCATGCACTGTAACCCACCTGGCTCCTCTGTTCATGGGATTCTCCAGGGAAGAATGCTGGAGTGGGTTGACACTTCCTACTCCATGGTGTCTTCCTGACCCAGGGATTGAACCTGCATCTCCTGCATTGGCAGGCGGATTCTTTATCACTGAGCCACCAGGGAAGCCCAACAATGAATAAGAGGATCTAAATTTTTGATGAGGAATTATTTTAGGAAACAATATGCAGATGCTACAGATTGGCAGCAGATAGATTTGTTGTCCTGAACTTGTAATGGTTACTTTGAGGAATATCAACCAAGTAGGCCATGTACCAAACAAATATTTACAAGGGTACACTGATGTTTAAAACCTCATCTGTATGAGTTTCAGCAAATGTGTCTGTGCTAAGCTTAGTCGCTCAATTGTGTCCGACTCTTTGTGCCCCCATGGACTGCAGCCTGCCAGGCTCCTTTGTCGATGGGAATTCTTCAGGCAAGAATACTGGAGTGGGTTGCCAGAAGCGGGTTGCTATGCCCTCCTCCAGGGGATATTCCTATCCCAGGGATCGAACCCAGGTCTCCTCCATTGTAAGTGGATTCTTTAGCGTCTGAGCCACCAGGGAAGCCCATATATCATGTCTAGATAGGAAATAAAATAATAAATCATCGCACGTTATGAGCTTGTCTGTATATACTTTTATTAAGCTGTATTTTATTTCTAACCTAAAAAAGATAAATCCTACTGACATTTGGCATTATTATTCAAAATAAAGTTGCTACCAATAGTGTAAAGAAAAGATTGCCTGGCTCCATGCAACTCAGCTATTTTTTCCCCATCACAACTGAATGGTAAAATTAAGTGTATTAATTAATATTTTTCAGGATATTCTAAAAATATCATGCAGCATGGGAAATCTTTTAAAAATATCACATTTTTATATGAGAACATATCAATCATGTGATATGCCACTAAAATTGGTCTGTAATAAGCTCACTTAGTTATTTGTGTATGTCTTAAATATTCATTCAACAAGCAGTGATTGAGTGCATATACAGAATTTTATCATCCACAAAATAGTGACATGCTACATTAGCTTATAGTAGAAGTTCTGAGGATTGGCTAAGAAGTTGGAAGCCATATTCAAACAGTGTGGGTTCAAATTCCAGCTCCTTTAATAGCTACAGAATCCTATCAAGTGTCTTAAGTCTCTACATCTGTTTTGTTTTAAATAATAATAAAAATGAGATGTGCATAAAGTACTTAAAATTTCATTCTCCACAAAATAATTACTCATTACACATTAACTAATCACACTTCCTAAGTAATTAAACTGTATCTATGAGAACAGAAGTGCATTTACTGAATTGCTATCCCCAGACATCTGAAATACAGATTGAATAACCAGGTATTTTCAATAATGCTTACTTTTATGTCTTATTACATTTTCTCAAAGTATAACTCTTGGATTAAAAAGTGAGGAAAATTCCACTTCAACCAAACAAATCTTTGTCAGAAAGCTGGCATGTTTACTTCCTTTTAGAACTATCAAGAGTAAATGTTAATGAGAGTTTTCAAAGGGAAAGCTAAGCACCATGAAGGAAAGTTACAAAAATAATGTCAACTCATCTAGTGATGAGTGAATTGATGAGCCAACAAGTACATTGAGTGAAAACAGAAAAGTAGAAATCATAACATGCTAACATTTAGCTCTACATGTTCTTCTAGAGTAGAAAGAAATGAGTTTTAAAGCATGGGTTGTTATTTTAATGGAGTTGAAAATTCTAGAAGTTGACAGTAGAACTAATAAAAATCAAAATTAGATTGAGTATTTTAAAAAGTAGGATACCTTTCTATTAATGGAAATGAAACCTGTTGATTTGATTAAATAGTGCTACTTAGTGAACCGTATTGAAAATTAACAGTCCTTTATAAAAACATTACCATGAGCAAGCGGGAGACCTTGAAATCTTAAATTCCATTTGAAATTAACTTCAGGAAGTAAACAGAAGTAGGATTATCTAGATAAAACTTTTTTGGCTTTAAATTAGTGAATGGTAAGCATAGGGAATAAAGCAGCAATGTATTTTTGTGGCTTAAAAAGCAGAGACATTACTTTGCCGACCAAGGTCCGTCTAGTCAAGGCAATGGTTTTTCCCGTGGTCATGTATGGATGTGAGAGTTGGACTGTGAAGAAAGCTGATCGCCGAAGAATCGATGCTTTTGAACTGTGGTGTTGGAGAAGACTCTTGAGAGTCCCTTATACTGCAAGGAGATCCAACCAGTCCATTCTAAATGAGATCAATCCTGGATGTTCATTGGAGGGACTGATGCTAAAGCTGAAACTCCAATACTTTGGCCACCTCATGCGACGAGTTGACTCACTGGAAAAGACTCTGATGCTGGGAAAGGTTGGGGGCGGGAGGAGAAGGGGACGACAGAGAATGAGATGGCTGGATGGCATCACCGACTCTGTGGACATGAGTTTGAGTGTACTCCGGGAGTTGGTGATGGACAGGGAGGCCTG
This sequence comes from Moschus berezovskii, assembly GCF_049115385.1. Classification (NCBI taxonomy): domain Eukaryota; kingdom Metazoa; phylum Chordata; class Mammalia; order Artiodactyla; family Moschidae; genus Moschus; species Moschus berezovskii. The sequence continues at coordinate 30,138,401 of NC_142488.1, read as the reverse complement.
GCGTGCTGTGATTCATGGGGTCGCGGAGAGTCGGACACGACTGAGCGACTGAACTGAACTGATTTTTGTGGCATTTGTTATCTGCTGCTTTTAGGCAAAATATCTTCTTAAAGTTAGTCTTCTAGTATATCTTTCAACATTACTACTGTATTTCATTCCTTCATAGTATATATTGTATGATAGAAGTACAATATATTTTTGTGTATTGCTGTAAATAAATACAGTTAAAAACAGCTTTGTAACATAATGATGCACTTTAATTCATTGTGATTGTAGATACTTAAACAACGTGGATTAAGTATGTCATATCATAATGTTTATGTTCACCATCAAATCTCAAAATAATAGTTTAAATTCATTGTCTAGTTAAGCAAAATGCACTTTTTCTTTTCTCAAATTAGAAATTTGCATGGAGAATGAAAAATTACATATAAATTATATAGTGGTAACATTACTGTGATCTCTCAGATGAGGAAATAAATCAAGGGAAAAGGCACTAGCTTCTTGGTGTTGGCAAAGGGAAGGCAAAGAAAGAAGCATCTAAAAGAGAATCATAGACAATTTTAGCTGCTCTTCAGCTCTGCCTTACATTGGCTATTTGTGATGGAGGAAAATTCCAAAGCACTTTGTAAAGGACCCAGTTCTTACAGGTTTAGATTCCAAGAATACATTGGAGTTGGATAACTCCTGCCCCAACGTTTGAGACAAGTGAGTTCATAAAAAAAAAAAAAAAAGCTGTCTTCCTCTTCAAGGAGATACCTAGACTTTGTAATTATCCTCACCTCACTTTCTGAGCTTACAGCCTAGAAAGCCCTCAAGTGGCAGACACCATTGGCTTGCCCAGAAACAAAGAGTGTTGAATAAATGTGCATAGGTCACTGACACTATCTGCTATACTGAATTTTTGTATTTTTATTTGGATATACTTTAATACCTAATTGGTAATGTACTCCCCCAAAGGACTCTACTGGAGATAACTGACTTTGAAATATGGAGTAAATCAAAGGCTATCTAGAAAAAAGGAATATGGTGTAAAAGACCAAATTGAATACAAGTATGTTTTCTGTAGAGTCGGTTTTTATAGTGCTGATTTTACCAGCTGGCTGGTGAGTTTGAGGGCTTCTTAACAGTCACACTGCTGGGACTCAAATGCTGATAGAGACTTTGATGAAAAAAAATCATTTGAGTAAAAATTTCTACCATCTGTTGCCCTTCATTGGGACCCCAGTGTTAAAAATAATTCATATAATTGCTGGCCCTTTATATTTCCCCAGCAGTAATAAAATTTCATAAAATTGTGTTTGGTGGTCTCAAAGCTCCCCTGGTTTCTGTAACTGGAGGATGTACGCTAACATAAGGGAATCAACATGAAAATTTGCTGCAAAGATAATTTGTCTCTAGTCCCTTGCTTTAGGGTTACAGTGATGTGTAAGTATGGGAATGCATCTTAAAGTAAGCTTTCCAATGTTATTAGCTGGTAGAGGCATGAGAATTCAATCTCTTAATACAGTTAAACAGTTGGGCACTTCATTCTTATGGAAATATTGTTTGCCTTTTATTGCTGCTTAGAAACTCCTCTGTAACTTCTTGGCTCCTATGCATCTTTTCAGAAGTAGTAGCAGATTTATAGGGAGTTTAACAAAGGACGGAAAGTCAGAGAGGGGCTCTAAGTTGTTGCCTGTCGAATGTCTTTTGTAAAATAAGTATATTAAAATAATTGGATAATCTCAATGGCTTGTTCTTCAAGTTCTCTTGTGCAGCATGGTATGTTTAAGATGAAAAATTGCTATACATTATGAAAAAGAAATAAGAACTGAAACTATAAGTTACTGTAATAGCCATAGCAGTAAAGAGCCACTTAAAATGCATGAAAACACATCATCCCCAAGGGATCCCCGTTCTTAGAGTAAGAAATTATCAGGAGAGTAAGAATCTACAAAAAATACATCAAGTGAAGCATACCAATTGCAAACGCCAAATTAGTGGGGGGGGGAACCCTGCTCACATCAACATGGAAGCATTGTGAAGCAGAAATTATTTAATAAAAAATAAGATTAATACTAATATAGGTAATTTTTATGAAGTACAATACTTTGCAAAGAGGATGTTCCAGCCACTCTGATCTCATTGCTGTCTCTCCTCGCATACCTTCTTCCTATTCCTTCTAACGCTAGTTCCTTCCGTTAAATTTGGTTTTCTTTTTGCTGGAGGTTCTACCCTATCCCCAGTCTTTATCCCCTGTGTCCTAATTCCCTCCCTGTCAGGACTTTTGTACACTTCTCTTTCCTTACATATGTCTGTGTTCTCATGTTATCTTCTCAGATATGCTTTTTGTAAATTCTCCTGTTTTAAAAAGGCCACACACACACACACACACACACACACACACACACAGAGGCTTAATTTCTCTCCGAATTATCCTGCTTCAGTTTCATCATAACACTGTCAATTGCTGAAATTTAAATATATTCACGTTTATTTTCTGTAGTTCCTACCAGAATGTAAATCTTGCATGGACCTTGTGTTTCATGGTCCCCAATATACCCTCAGTACCTAGAACAATCTTTTCATACATGTAACATGTTCACTATAATGAATAATTGGATAAATGAATTATATTTTCATCATATTATTCCCTTAAGCAAACTATCCCCAAACTTGTCCTTTCTGCCATTTTTACCCCATCTTCTCTGCAAGAAAATCATCCTTTCATGGAGCCGCCCTCTCTTCTTTGTACAGAATAGTTGAAACTCTCATATTTGCTGAAAGTTTAACAATATGATGGCTTCTATTCTCTGATCCTTTGAGTATATCATAAATATCAAAATTCATTCAACAAGCGTTTGGGGTCAGCCTACTGTGTGCAAGGGAGGCACTTGGCTTGTGACTACGGATACAAACTTGGCAAAGTGTCCCCTTTCCCTTAGTAAGCTCACAGCCTCATGTGTTCAGCACATGAAGTTCAGTTCATTCGCTTAGTTGTGTCCCACTCTTTGTGACCCCATGGACTGCAGCACCCCAGGCTTCCCTGTCTATCACCAACTCTTGGAGCTTACTCAAACTCATGTCTATTGAGTCAGTGATGCCATCCAACCATCTCGTCCTCTGTTCTCGTCCTTCTCCTCCTGCCTTCAACCTTTCTTAGCATCAGGGTCTTTTCCAAGGAGTCAATTCTTCGCATCAGGTGGCCAAAGTATTGGAGTTTCAGCTTCAGCATCAGCATATGAAGGTCAAGGTAGAAATGCATGACAACGTGTTAACACTGGAGCCAGTGTAGCAAAATGAGTGTTTTTCTACAGCAGTTAAGTATTTCTTACCTAAGTAGTGCAAGTGGTAAAGAATCCGCCAGTCAGTGCAGGAGACATAGAGGCATATTTGATCCCTGGGTTGAAATGAACCCCTCGAGAAAGGAATGGCAACCCACTCCAATATTATTGCCTGGGAAATCCCATTGACAGAGGAGCCTGGTGGGCAATGGTCCATGGGGTCACAAAGAGTCAGACTTGTCACTCCTCCATAACACTGCTGGGATTCCCAAACTCAACTGGGAGAAGATTTTAGGAAACAGAAAAGAGAAATATGGTGAAAGGCAGCATAAAGAGAGAGCTCACTCTGAACAAGTCATACAACGAGAGTGAGAAAATGTTCTGACATGAGTTGTAAATTTTGAACGATGATAAAATTGACAAATTATAGTACAAGAGGCCTGTTCACAGATGAGTTGGTTCAGGATGAACTATTCATCAAGCTGAATAGCAAGTATCTAGTCATAAGAATGGTGAATCTTCTTACTGTAGAACCAAATTATAGGTACAAGCCAGAGATCGGGATTGTTTGCAAACATCATAGTTAACAAGTTTTTAAATTCTTGTTCTTTTGTGAAGCTAGAGTTGACAGCACTTTACTGGGAGTAAACTTGTATTAGACTATTCTGATCAAAACTAGTAAGGAGGAAAGATTCAGGGACATGAGTGAGTGAAAGATAGTAAAGTCTAATATGAGTGCATAGCAGACCACATGGTGGCATATTTCCCCTCGAGACTTTATTGGCTCACAATTACTTTCTATTTGTCAATAAATGATTTTACTTTATAGCTTTAGAGTGCTCGAAGTTGTAGTGCCCTCCTTGTTTACTTAATTGGAATCATTTTGAGGAATAATTCAACCTGAAACAAACTAATATTGCTACCATAGGCTCTAGAACTCCATGTGGAACACTGAATTGATCATTATTAGAGTAAATATCTCACCTATGACATCCTTCAGATGTCTGACAATTAAATGAGTTTGATATAATACATAGTACACTAAATATTATTGACACTGAATATTAAATTCTCCAGAAAAGGTATCTTATAGGGCCAAATCCTGCTAGCTGCCTATTTTTGCAAATAGTTTTATTGGAACCCAACCACACTTATTTACTATCTATAACTGCTTTCTGGCTACAAAGGCAAAGATAAGTGGTTACCATGGAGACTGCCTGGCTCACAAAGGCCAAAATATGAACTATGTAGCTTTTTACAGAGAAAGTTTATTAACTCTTGCTTTAGCATATAGAGTAATAGAGTAAGAAAAAGTTGCAATAAAAGTACAAGGGTCCTTCCTGCTGCTGCTGCCGCTGGTGCTGTCACTTCAGTCGTGTCTGACTCTGTGCGACCCCATAGACGGCAGCCCATCAGGCTCCCCCGTCCCTGGGATTCTCCAGGCAAGAACACTGGAGTGGGTTGCCATTTCCTTCTCCAATGTGTGAAAGTGAAAAGGGAAAGTGAAGTCGCTCAGTCATGTCTGACTCGTAGCGACCCCATGGACTGCAGCCTACCAGGCTCCTCCGTCCATGGGATTTTCTAGGCAAGAGTACTGGAGTGGCTTGCCATTGCCTTCTCCACAAGGGTCCTTCCTACCCTCTCTTTAACTGTTCTTTGTTGCTTGAGATAACAGTAAAATAGACTTCAACCATGATTATCAAATACACTAAAAGTCATGGTAACAAAACGTAAGTCAAAATAGACTTGTTATTAGAGTCAACTTCCAACTCCATGCATTAGGAGAAGGGGTAAGATTAAAAATAAAAAGAGATTTTAAAGCCATGTAAGTAGTGTGCGGTGGACTTAGACATTTTGAAGAGAATATAGAAACTATTCTCCTTACTGATAGTACTGCCAGGTCCTCTTGAGAACCCAAGCAGTCTTCATGGAACAGTAAATCAAGTATTTTGTCCAAGAGAGTTCTTGAGGTTGTTCTACCAGAGCATTTCTCCCATCACCTCTATGGTCCTAAGCATCGGACCCAAGCTTGGCCAAACATATTCTTTCTTGAGACTTTTAAACTTGAGATAAGAGATAAGTTTGGACTTCGTCCATTCTAAAGAGAATGCCTGATCAACACCAACAAGCAACCCTTGCTGTGGGCACCCCCTAGAGTCCTGATTGTCCCAAGTTTGATTCTTTGATTTTCCCTTCCATCCTGTGAACTCCATTTCCTGATTGTGGATTTCCTTCCTGGCAGACACAGTTTCTATTGTTTATAAGTAAAGAACTCTAATGGAGACCTAGTGTCATCAGAGAAACTCTTCTAGACTGGTTCCTTTTGTAAATACGTTTGAGTCCTGTTGGAGAGCCTGCACCGCATAACCATTTGCATGTAATGAACGGTTTGCAATACTTTGAGATTGATGTGCAATTTCTATTTGACAAGAGAAAAACAATTAGGATCAACTGTGGTCGTATATTCCAGAATACCAATGTCGTTTTCACACTTTAAGTGTTGTTGGATCATTATATGAGATTCATAATTTCATCCTGTTGTACCCACTTTTGCATTACCATTCAGTCTTAATTTATTATACACTATTAAAAGTTTTTAGGTAATTTGTTCTTATTGCTACTCAGACATTAAAATGTCTGCAGGCTGTGAAAAGGAATAAATTTAATGTTCCAGCATAGTTATCCAAATCCTGGCATTACAACTAATAGTACAGGCTTATATTATATTGTAAATCCTAGTTAACATGGATTTATTTTGAAAATCCCTTTTACTGCTATTTTTAAATAATACATTTTCAAACTTTTTACTCTTGAATTTCTATTTGTTTTTAAATAATATATGACACTTGTATGTGCTTACAAAAGGGCAATATATGTATTTTTAAATATTAACAATGGATTGCTGAAACAACCTTAACTTTAAAACAACACAATTGTTTAAAAAATAATAAGCTACACAGCATGGCTTAACAGAGGCTTGTAAACCTTTGTTTAAGATCCACATGCTGTAATAAGCCAACACTACCAATCCGTAGTTTATAGGAATTTGCAATTTTTATCTTAAAATCAGGACTGTCCCTAAAAGAGTATTCAAGGCAATTCAACCAGTACATAACCACCCAAGATACTGTCATCTAAGGATACAGAACTCTTTAAATCCTTCATAGTCTCCTTGGGATATCATGAAGAACAGAAATTTTGAAATAGAATTGTAATGATGTTCAAATAAGAGGAGTCCATGATGCCAACCACTCCCATGCAAAAGGCTGGGAGTCTAATCAATTAGTTGTCCTACCTGAGGGATGGATCTGTCCATGAAATTACCCTTATTTTGGAAAAAAATGTATAGCACCACTATGTTTGAACATTTACCACTAGAAAAACCTTCTATTTCAATTAACCTTTAAAATCAATACATGGATTCAGCAAACTTTTACTTTGGAGCTACTTTATGTCAGACCCTGTGCTAGGTGCATAGGACATAAAAATTAACAAAATTCCAGTCTACACACAGAGAAGACAAGGTTCACTAAAGTTGATGGACATTTAAACAATTGAAACATTCAGTAGAGGGATATTTAAGCAACTAAAATAACATCTGAGAGGTCTAATAGAGATATGTACAATAACAGGTGTTGGGAAAACACAAGAAAAGGATTGACTAATTGACTGGAATATTTGGAAGTGCTTCAAAGGAAAGAAGAACTGAGGAAAGCCTCAGTTTACGAAAGAACTGAGAGAAGCCTCCGTTCAGTTCAGTTCAGTCACTCAGTTGTGCCTGACTCTTCGTGACCCCATGGACCACAGCACACCAGGCTTCCCTGTCCATCACCAACTCCTGGAGTCTACTCAAACTCATCTCCATTGAGTTGGTGATGCCATCCAACCATCTCATCCTCTGTTGTCCCCTTCTCCTCCTGCCCCCAATCTTTCCCAGCAACAGGGTCTTTTCAAATGAGTCAGTTCTTTGCATCAGGTGGCCAAAGTCCTGGAGTTTCAGCTTCAACATCAGTCCTTCCAATGAATACTCAGGACTGACCTCCTTTAGGATAGACTGGTTGGACCTCCTTGCAGTCCAAAGGACTCAAGAGTCTTCTCCAATACCACAGTTCAAAACCATCAATTCTTCGGTGCTCAGCTTTCTTTATAGTTCAATTCTCATATCCATACATGACTACTGGAAAAACCATAGCCTTGACTAGACGGACCTTTGTTGACAAAGTAATGTCTCTGCTTTTTAATATGCTATCTAGGTTGGTCACAACTTTCCTTCCAAGGAGTTAAGTATGAGTAAGTAAGGGGAGAAGCCTACATCCAGAAAAAGGGAAAAACTTTTAAAAGTGGAGGTGTTATGAGAAATTGTGGTTTAATTGGGACCCGATAAGGAGCTCTTGGACAGATTAAAGATGCATGGAAAGAAATGTGAAAGGTTAGGACTGATTTCCTTTTCTGCCGGTTATATTTTTGGTTTATTTTTTCTCGTGTATTTTGTTTTTTAAATCTAGTGTGCTAGTATTTTCCAAATTGTGAGTCATGATATCAATTTTTATATCACCACCAGCGTTTGTGTTTAATGAAGCAAAATAGAAAATTTCAGGGTTCATCACACAGAGCAAAATATTATTTCACTGATTTTTTGTTACAATCATGTGTGTGTGTGTGTTATTTCTGATTGTCAAAATAATAATTGTAATAATATGAGTATAAGGGAAAAATAT